>NC_086448.1:69192958-69412958 GCF_028390025.1 Pseudophryne corroboree | reverse complement strand
CTGTTACAGCTGAAATAGCAACAATGAATATGCTCACATGAGAACGTTTTCCAACCGGTATTATAATTACTTTAAGTGCAGCTTGCACTACAATATTGAAATGTCACCTGGACTCTAATGTGGAAAGCCGTGGGAAGGCCACACTATGCTACCACCTCCCCGCTACCGCAGAAGGCTCACCAGCTCGATTTGCAATCTTCCGATTCCAGGCAAGGTAACGGGTGCGCTATATGGGAGCAGCGGTATGAAGTTGTTGACCGGGGAGGGAGGGCGCGGCTCCTGCTCTGGCAAATGTGAAGCGGAGTCCAATATAGGTGCAGGTAGGCAGGTGAGCAGTAAGGTGCTATACCGGTGGTATAAAGGCTATAGGCGGTACAAGAGACCCCCTGACGTGTTTCTCCGTGGCAACGATTTCCTCAGAAGGTGCTATTGGTTATTCCATTCCCAGTGTATTAAAGGGATAAACTGACCAATCAGTAGAACACACAGGTAGGGTCTAGAGATGAGCGGGTTCGGTTTCTCTGAATCCGAACCCGCCAGAACTTCATGTTTTTTTTCATGGGTCCGAGCGACTCGGATCTTCCCGCCTTGCTCGGTTAACCCGAGCGCGCCCGAACGTCATCATGACGCTGTCGGATTCTCGCGAGGCTCGGATTCTATCGCGAGACTCGGATTCTATATAAGGAGCCGCGCGTCGCCGCCATTTTCACACGTGCATTGAGATTGATAGGGAGAGGACGTGGCTGGCGTCCTCTCCGTTTAGACAGTGACACTTGATTTACTAATTTTGGGGAGCATTAGGAGTACTCAGTAGTGTACAGTGCAGAGTTTTGCTGATAGTGACCAGTGACTGACCACCACTTTTATTTATAATCCGTTCTCTGCCTGAAAAAAGCGATACACAGCACACAGTGACTCAGTCACATACCATATCTGTGTGCACTGCTCAGGCTCAGGCCAGTGTGCTGCATCATCTATTATCTATATATAATATTATATATATCTGTCTGACTGCTCAGCTCACACAGCTTATAATTGTGGGGGAGACTGGGGAGCACTACTGCAGTGCCAGTTATAGGTTATAGCAGGAGCCAGGAGTACATAATATATTATATAGTGAGTGACCACCAGACACACAGTGCAGTTTATTTAATATATCCGTTCTCTGCCTGAAAAAAGCGATACACACAGTGACTCAGTCAGTCACATACCATATCTGTGTGCACTGCTCAGGCTCAGGCCAGTGTGCTGCATCATCTATATATATTATATATCTGTCTGACTGCTCAGCTCACACAGCTTATAATTGTGGGGGAGACTGGGGAGCACTACTGCAGTGCCAGTTATAGGTTATAGCAGGAGCCAGGAGTACATAATATTATATTAAAATTAAACAGTGCACACTTTTGCTGCAGGAGTGCCACTGCCAGTGTGACTAGTGACCAGTGACCTGACCACCAGTATATAATATTAGTAGTATACTATCTCTTTATCAACCAGTCTATATTAGCAGCAGACACAGTACAGTGCGGTAGTTCACGGCTGTGGCTACCTCTGTGTCGGCACTCGGCAGCCCGTCCATAATTGTATATACCACCTAACCGTGGTTTTTTTTTCTTTCTTTATACATACATACTAGTTACGAGTATACTATCTCTTTATCAACCAGTCTATATATTAGCAGCAGACACAGTACAGTGCGGTAGTTCACGGCTGTGGCTACCTCTGTGTCGGCACTCGGCAGCCCGTCCATAATTGTATATACCACCTAACCGTGGTTTTTTTTTCTTTCTTTATACATACATACTAGTTACGAGTATACTATCTCTTTATCAACCAGTCTATATATTAGCAGCAGACACAGTACAGTGCGGTAGTTCACGGCTGTGGCTACCTCTGTGTCGGCACTCGGCAGCCCGTCCATAATTGTATATACCACCTAACCGTGGTTTTTTTTTCTTTCTTTATACATACATACTAGTTACGAGTATACTATCTCTTTATCAACCAGTCTATATATTAGCAGCAGACACAGTACAGTGCGGTAGTTCACGGCTGTGGCTACCTCTGTGTCGGCACTCGGCAGCCCGTCCATAATTGTATATACCAGTGACCTAACCGTGGTTTTTTTTTCTTTCTTTATACATACATACTAGTTACGAGTATACTATCTCTTTATCAACCAGTCTATATATTAGCAGCAGACACAGTACAGTGCGGTAGTTCACGGCTGTGGCTACCTCTGTGTCGGCACTCGGCAGCCCGTCCATAATTGTATATACCAGTGACCTAACCGTGGTTTTTTTTTCTTTCTTTATACATACATACTAGTTACGAGTATACTATCTCTTTATCAACCAGTCTATATATTAGCAGCAGACACAGTACAGTGCGGTAGTTCACGGCTGTGGCTACCTCTGTGTCGGCACTCGGCAGCCCGTCCATAATTGTATATACCACCTAACCGTTTTTTTTTTTTCTTTCTTTATACATACATACTAGTTACGAGTATACTATCTCTTTATCAACCAGTCTATATATTAGCAGCAGACACAGTACAGTGCGGTAGTTCACGGCTGTGGCTACCTCTGTGTCGGCACTCGGCAGCCCGTCCATAATTGTATATACCACCTAACCGTGGTTTTTTTTTCTTTCTTTATACATACATACTAGTTACGAGTATACTATCTCTTTATCAACCAGTCTATATATTAGCAGCAGACACAGTACAGTGCGGTAGTTCATGGCTGTGGCTACCTCTGTGTCGGCACTCGGCAGCCCGTCCATAATTGTATATACCAGTGACCTAACCGTGGTTTTTTTTTCTTTCTTTATACATACATACTAGTTACGAGTATACTATCTCTTTATCAACCAGTCTATATATTAGCAGCAGACACAGTACAGTGCGGTAGTTCACGGCTGTGGCTACCTCTGTGTCGGCACTCGGCAGCCCGTCCATAATTGTATATACCAGTGACCTAACCGTGGTTTTTTTTTCTTTCTTTATACATACATACTAGTTACGAGTATACTATCTCTTTATCAACCAGTCTATATATTAGCAGCAGACACAGTACAGTGCGGTAGTTCACGGCTGTGGCTACCTCTGTGTCGGCACTCGGCAGCCCGTCCATAATTGTATACTAGTATCCAATCCATCCATCTCCATTGTTTACCTGAGGTGCCTTTTAGTTGTGCCTATTAAAATATGGAGAACAAAAATGTTGAGGTTCCAAAATTAGGGAAAGATCAAGATCCACTTCCACCTCGTGCTGAAGCTGCTGCCACTAGTCATGGCCGAGACGATGAAATGCCAGCAACGTCGTCTGCCAAGGCCGATGCCCAATGGCATAGTACAGAGCATGTCAAAACCAAAACACCAAATATCAGTAAAAAAAGGACTCCAAAACCTAAAATAAAATTGTCGGAGGAGAAGCGTAAACTTGCCAATATGCCATTTACCACACGGAGTGGCAAGGAACGGCTGAGGCCCTGGCCTATGTTCATGGCTAGTGGTTCAGCTTCACATGAGGATGGAAGCACTCAGCCTCTCGCTAGAAAACTGAAAAGACTCAAGCTGGCAAAAGCACCGCAAAGAACTGTGCGTTCTTTGAAATCCCAAATCCACAAGGAGAGTCCAATTGTGTCGGTTGCGATGCCTGACCTTCCCAACACTGGACGTGAAGAGCATGCGCCTTCCACCATTTGCACGCCCCCTGCAAGTGCTGGAAGGAGCACCCGCAGTCCAGTTCCTGATAGTCAGATTGAAGATGTCAGTGTTGAAGTACACCAGGATGAGGAGGATATGGGTGTTGCTGGCGCTGGGGAGGAAATTGACCAGGAGGATTCTGATGGTGAGGTGGTTTGTTTAAGTCAGGCACCCGGGGAGACACCTGTTGTCCGTGGGAGGAATATGGCCGTTGACATGCCAGGTGAAAATACCAAAAAAATCAGCTCTTCGGTGTGGAGGTATTTCACCAGAAATGCGGACAACAGGTGTCAAGCCGTGTGTTCCCTTTGTCAAGCTGTAATAAGTAGGGGTAAGGACGTTAACCACCTCGGAACATCCTCCCTTATACGTCACCTGCAGCGCATTCATAATAAGTCAGTGACAAGTTCAAAAACTTTGGGTGACAGCGGAAGCAGTCCACTGACCAGTAAATCCCTTCCTCTTGTAACCAAGCTCACGCAAACCACCCCACCAACTCCCTCAGTGTCAATTTCCTCCTTCCCCAGGAATGCCAATAGTCCTGCAGGCCATGTCACTGGCAAGTCTGACGAGTCCTCTCCTGCCTGGGATTCCTCCGATGCATCCTTGCGTGTAACGCCTACTGCTGCTGGCGCTGCTGTTGTTGCCGCTGGGAGTCGATGGTCATCCCAGAGGGGAAGTCGTAAGCCCACTTGTACTACTTCCAGTAAGCAATTGACTGTTCAACAGTCCTTTGCGAGGAAGATGAAATATCACAGCAGTCATCCTACTGCAAAGCGGATAACTGAGTCCTTGACAACTATGTTGGTGTTAGACGTGCGTCCGGTATCCGCCGTTAGTTCACAGGGAACTAGACAATTTATTGAGGCAGTGTGCCCCCGTTACCAAATACCATCTAGGTTCCACTTCTGTAGGCAGGCGATACCGAGAATGTACACGGACGTCAGAAAAAGACTCACCAGTGTCCTAAAAAATGCAGTTGTACCCAATGTCCACTTAACCACGGACATGTGGACAAGTGGAGCAGGGCAGGGTCAGGACTATATGACTGTGACAGCCCACTGGGTAGATGTATGGACTCCCGCCGCAAGAACAGCAGCGGCGGCACCAGTAGCAGCATCTCGCAAACGCCAACTCTTTCCTAGGCAGGCTACGCTTTGTATCACCGCTTTCCAGAATACGCACACAGCTGAAAACCTCTTACGGCAACTGAGGAAGATCATCGCGGAATGGCTTACCCCAATTGGACTCTCCTGTGGATTTGTGGCATCGGACAACGCCAGCAATATTGTGTGTGCATTAAATATGGGCAAATTCCAGCACGTCCCATGTTTTGCACATACCTTGAATTTGGTGGTGCAGAATTTTTTAAAAAACGACAGGGGCGTGCAAGAGATGCTGTCGGTGGCCAGAAAAATTGCGGGACACTTTCGGCGTACAGGCACCACGTACAGAAGACTGGAGCACCACCAAAAACTACTGAACCTGCCCTGCCATCATCTGAAGCAAGAAGTGGTAACGAGGTGGAATTCAACCCTCTATATGCTTCAGAGGTTGGAGGAGCAGCAAAAGGCCATTCAAGCCTATACAATTGAGCACGATATAGGAGATGGAATGCACCTGTCTCAAGCGCAGTGGAGAATGATTTCAACGTTGTGCAAGGTTCTGATGCCCTTTGAACTTGCCACACGTGAAGTCAGTTCAGACACTGCCAGCCTGAGTCAGGTCATTCCCCTCATCAGGCTTTTGCAGAAGAAGCTGGAGGCATTGAAGAAGGAGCTAAAAGGGAGCGATTCCGCTAGGCATGTGGGACTTGTGGATGCAGCCCTTAATTCGCTTAACAAGGATTCACGGGTGGTCAATCTGTTGAAATCAGAGCACTACATTTTGGCCACCGTGCTCGATCCTAGATTTAAAGCCTACCTTGGATCTCTCTTTCCGGCAGACACAGGTCTGCTGGGGTTGAAAGACCTGCTGGTGACAAAATTGTCAAGTCAAGCGGAACGCGACCTGTCAACATCTCCTCCTTCACATTCTCCCGCAACTGGGGGTGCGAGGAAAAGGCTCAGAATTCCGAGCCCACCCGCTGGCGGTGATGCAGGGCAGTCTGGAGCGACTGCTGATGCTGACATCTGGTCCGGACTGAAGGACCTGACAACGATTACGGACATGTCGTCTACTGTCACTGCATATGATTCTCTCAACATTGATAGAATGGTGGAGGATTATATGAGTGACCGCATCCAAGTAGGCACGTCACACAGTCCGTACTTATACTGGCAGGAAAAAGAGGCAATTTGGAGGCCCTTGCACAAACTGGCTTTATTCTACCTAAGTTGCCCTCCCACAAGTGTGTACTCCGAAAGAGTGTTTAGTGCCGCCGCTCACCTTGTCAGCAATCGGCGTACGAGGTTACATCCAGAAAATGTGGAGAAGATGATGTTCATTAAAATGAATTATAATCAATTCCTCCGCGGAGACATTGACCAGCAGCAATTGCCTCCACAAAGTACACAGGGAGCTGAGATGGTGGATTCCAGTGGGGACGAATTGATAATCTGTGAGGAGGGGGATGTACACGGTGATATATCGGAGGGTGAAGATGAGGTGGACATCTTGCCTCTGTAGAGCCAGTTTGTGCAAGGAGAGATTAATTGCTTCTTTTTTGGGGGGGGTCCAAACCAACCCGTCATATCAGTCACAGTCGTGTGGCAGACCCTGTCACTGAAATGATGGGTTGGTTAAAGTGTGCATGTCCTGTTTTGTTTATACAACATAAGGGTGGGTGGGAGGGCCCAAGGACAATTCCATCTTGCACCTCTTTTTTCTTTTCTTTTTCTTTGCATCATGTGCTGATTGGGGAGGGTTTTTTGGAAGGGACATCCTGCGTGACACTGCAGTGCCACTCCTAGATGGGCCCGGTGTTTGTGTCGGCCACTAGGGTCGCTAATCTTACTCACACAGTCAGCTACCTCATTGCGCCTCTTTTTTTCTTTGCGTCATGTGCTGTTTGGGGAGGGTTTTTTGGAAGGGACATCCTGCGTGACACTGCAGTGCCACTCCTAGATGGGCCCGGTGTTTGTGTCGGCCACTAGGGTCGCTAATCTTACACACACAGTCAGCTACCTCATTGCGCCTCTTTTTTTCTTTGCGTCATGTGCTGTTTGGGGAGGGTTTTTTGGAAGGGACATCCTGCGTGACACTGCAGTGCCACTCCTAGATGGGCCCGGTGTTTGTGTCGGCCACTAGGGTCGCTAATCTTACTCACACAGCTACCTCATTGCGCCTCTTTTTTTCTTTGCGTCATGTGCTGTTTGGGGAGGGTTTTTTGGAAGGGCCATCCTGCGTGACACTGCAGTGCCACTCCTAGATGGGCCCGGTGTTTGTGTCGGCCACTAGGGTCGCTAATCTTACTCACACAGTCAGCTACCTCATTGCGCCTCTTTTTTTCTTTGCGTCATGTGCTGTTTGGGGAGGGTTTTTTGGAAGGGACATCCTGCGTGACACTGCAGTGCCACTCCTAGATGTGCCCGGTGTTTGTGTCGGCCACTAGGGTCGCTAATCTTACTCACACAGTCAGCTACCTCATTGCGCCTCTTTTTTTCTTTGCGTCATGTGCTGTTTGGGGAGGGTTTTTTGGAAGGGCCATCCTGCGTGACACTGCAGTGCCACTCCTAGATGGGCCCGGTGTTTGTGTCGGCCACTAGGGTCGCTAATCTTACTCACACAGCTACCTCATTGCGCCTCTTTTTTTCTTTGCGTCATGTGCTGTTTGGGGAGGGTTTTTTGGAAGGGCCATCCTGCGTGACACTGCAGTGCCACTCCTAGATGGGCCCGGTGTTTGTGTCGGCCACTAGGGTCGCTAATCTTACTCACACAGCTACCTCATTGCGCCTCTTTTTTTCTTTGCGTCATGTGCTGTTTGGGGAGGGTTTTTTGGAAGGGACATCCTGCGTGACACTGCAGTGCCACTCCTAGATGGGCCCGGTGTTTGTGTCGGCCACTAGGGTCGCTTATCTTACTCACACAGCGACCTCGGTGCAAATTTTAGGACTAAAAATAATATTGTGAGGTGTGAGGTATTCAGAATAGACTGAAAATGAGTGTAAATTATGGTTTTTGAGGTTAATAATACTTTGGGATCAAAATGACCCCCAAATTCTATGATTTAAGCTGTTTTTTAGTGTTTTTGGAAAAAAACACCCGAATCCAAAACACACCCGAATCCGACAAAAAAAATTCGGTGAGGTTTTGCCAAAACGCGGTCGAACCCAAAACACGGCCGCGGAACCGAACCCAAAACCAAAACACAAAACCCGAAAAATTTCAGGCGCTCATCTCTAGGGTCATTATCATAATGAGCTAGGTGATTATCCATCTGTGAGCACACCTTGACAATTCAGGTGTCTGAATACAATGCATTCAATACAAATTTCTATAATGCACATGAAGAGACTAATTTACTTTAAACATATACAATATTCAATAAATATTCATTTATACATCTACCTTCATATTTTTACCTTTAACTTCATAGTTATAACATGGCATCTAGTTTAGAGAAAAATAGGGAGATATAATTTATTTTTAGAAAAATATAAGAATAGATCAGTATATCCAAAAGATCTTAGCAGTTTGATAGAGCTGCTGTGGCTAAGTGGGCTAATGACACAGTAATGTAGATCTAGAGACCAGGGTTCAAATCCTCTCAATTCTCAACCAACAGTATTTTTTATTCTCTACTTCAATATTTAATTTGTTGGCTTATTTCATTAGATCTTAGATTTCCTGTTTCTGTTATTTTAAAAGCAAAGAAGAAAAAATCATAATAACAATAATAATAAGCATACCACATATATACTCAAACATACAAAATGTATTATAAACGTAGAAATTCAATAGGGATTAGAACCATGTGATAACACCCTGATATAATAGCTCATATATCAACATTATGGTCCACATAGTATATTAGACTATGGTGGTCATTCCGAGTTGTTTGCTCGGTAAATTTTTTCGCATCGCAGCGATTTTCCGCTTAGTGCGCATGCGCAATGTCCGCAGTGCAACTGCGCAAAGTAAATTTGCTATGCAGTTAGGTTTTTTACTCACGGTTTTTTCTTCGTTCTGGTGATCGTAATGTGATTGACAGGAAGTTGGTGTTTCTGGGCGGAAACTGGCCGTTTTATGGGTGTGTGCGAAAAAACGCTACCGTTTCTGGGAAAAACGCGGGAGTGGCTGGTGAAACGGAGGAGTGTCTGGGCGAACGCTGGGTGTGTTTATGACGTCAAACCAGGAACGACAAGCACTGAACTGATCGCAGATGCCGAGTAAGTCTCGAGCTACTCAGAAACTGCACAGAGATGTCTTTTCGCTATATTGCGAATCTTTCGTTCGCAATTTTAAGAAGCTAAGATTCACTCCCAGTAGGCGGCGGCTTAGCGTGTGTAAAGCTGCTAAAAGCAGCTTGCGAGCGAACAACTCGGAATGACCCCCCATATGTAATAAGTAAGGCTATATACATATAGCATATCATACATGCGGAACTAGACAATAGAAGATGTAAATAATATTTACATTACAAAATGAGATCAGAGCAGAGGAAGAAAAGAAAAAAAAGAAAGTATTAAGGATATAAGGAGGAGGAAAATGTCTAGAGTGCAGGACATATACAAATATTTGGACATTGCGGTGACAATAAAAATACAAATACAATTACAGCTGGCACAGGGTTAGTCCATATCGCCATAAATAAAGAAGAATATAGGTGTTCTTTTAGATGTTATTCATTTCAATGCAGTCGTTGAGACTTCTTGGATATAAAGTGCCCAGTGCAAAGATCCAGAAGGCCTCACGTCCAGAGCCGGATTAAGGCTATGGGGGGCCCGGGGCACTTCAAACAGCATGGCCCTAACACCTAACAAGGAAGCAGGTGAATTATTATATATATATATATAGCAGATTGAATTGGTACTCACCCTTACTGCAGGTATATCTGTTTCAGTGCCATCAGGTGGAATTTGTAGTCAAAACATCAAACAAGCAGCGGCACTTGGAAAGGGTGGTCTTCAGTATACCGAATGTCGGGATCCCGGCGCACAGTATACCGGCGCCGGGATCCCGACACCCGGCATACCGACAGCTATTCTCCCTCGTGGGGTCCACGACCCCCCTGGAGGCTCCTTTGCGCTCGCCACACTGTCGGTATGCCGGTGGTCGGGCTCCCGGCGCCGGTATGCTGGTCGCCGGGAGCCCAGCCGCCGGCATACCGTACTACACCCCTTGGAAATGTAGTAAAAAAATCAACAGTGTGTTTAATACATCACCTTGACAAAGGGTCCGCTGGGTCCCGAAATGTTGTATTGATTGAAGTGATGTATTAAACACACTGTTGATTTTTTTACTATGTTTCCGAGTGCCGCTATTAAATACATCGTCGCCAGGCACATGTGCCTGACGACATCGAAACGTTGCAGTATTCTGCAGTTTGTGGATTTTTTACCAAGTGCCGCCGTCCATGGGTGTAGTAATATGGGCTCATCCTCCAGAGGGCACCGGGACTTTACTTCTAGTTAACGGATGTGATGCCTGCATCCAGTGTATATATATATATATATATATATATATATATATATATCTTATACACAAACATACACATGCCTAATCATATACAGTATATGTTTACATCTACACACACACATATATATATGTACATAGTGTGTGTGTGTGTGTGTGTGTGTGTGTGTGTGTGTGTGTGTGTGTGTGTGTGTGTGTACATATATGTATAAACATGCACACAAACACACATTACACATACACACCAAGCCATCACAAAACAAAACCATACATTCCAATTTAACAAAAAAAAAAATGGAAAAAAACCCCAATACAACCAGCTTACTGTTTTCTCTGCTGCTGGCAGGCTGAAAGTGACAGGAGAGTGAGAGCTCCTTCTTTCACTCACGCACCCTCCGCTGGCGGCTCCATACAGTCCACACTTCTTCCTTGCACTGCAGCCTGCGCGCCCAGCCAATGACTGAGCCGCAGGCTGCACCTTTAGTTTCACTCCATTGGACAGCTGAGCCGTCGCTCAGCTGTCCTGCACTTCTATGCGGCGCCAGCGCCGCGGCTGTTAGGTTGCCATGGCAACCTATGGAGAGCCGTCGGAAGTGCGGCGCCGCAGATCGGACTCTGTGTGCGGGCGCAGGGGGGCCCTTTTGGAAAGGGGGGCCCGGGGTACTTACCCCCAGGGCCCCCCCCCTTAATCCGGCTCTGCTCACGTCTGCAGAGAAGTTTGAATCTGTCTCCACCTCTGGGAGTATTTTGGATTTGTTCCAATCCTTGTATACTCAAACAGGTGACATCTCCTTTCTGTTTTGTGATATCATGTGATGATAAACTATGGCGACTAAATCCCTTGCGAATGTTGTTCCTTTGTTCCAAGAATCTTACGTATAACATTTTTGTGGTACGGCCAACATATTGTGGTCCACAATTGCAAGATATTACATAAATAAAAAAAAGTGGAGCGACAATTGGAAGAACCCAAAGAGTATGAGGTCACAGTGGTGCTTCTATTCATTATAAACCTGCATGTTATACATCCTAGTTTTCTTCATTTGAAGCATCCTTTAGTTGTGGTATATTGAGAAAGCCAAGTGTCTTTTTTTGTTGTCTTCCCAGATTCAGTGGACTTATAGTGACTAGGGGCCTAGGGGGTAATTCCAAGTTGATCGCAGCAGGAATTTTTTTAGCAATTGGGCAAAACCATGTGCACTGCAGGGGAGACAGATTTAACATGTGCAGAGAGAGTTAGATTTGGGTGTGGTGTGTTCAATCTGCAATCTAATTTGTAGCGTAAAAATAAAGCAGCCAGTATTTACCCTGCACAGAAACAAAATAACCCACCCAAATCTAACTCTTTCTGCACATGTTAAATCTGTCTCCCCTGCAGTGCACATGGTTTTGCCCAATTGCTAAAAAAATTCCTTCTGCGATCAACTTGGAATTACCCCCCTAATTCTGAGTTGATCGCAGCAGCAAGTTTGTTAGCAATTGGGCAAAACCATGGCCCTCATTCCGAGTTGTTCGCTCGGTAAAAATCTTCGCATCGCAGCGATTTTCCGCTTAATGCGCATGCTCAATGTCCGCACTGCGACTGCGCCAAGTAAATTTGCTATGTAGTTAGGAATTTTACTCACGGCTTTTTCATCGTTCTGGCGATCGTAATGTGATTGACAGGAAATGGGTGTTACTGGGCGGAAACAGGCCGTTTTATGGGCGTGTGGCAAAAAACGCTACCGTTTCCGGAAAAAACGCAGGAGTGGCTGGAGAAACGGAGGAGTGTCTGGGCGAACGCTGGGTGTGTTTGTGACGTCAAACCAGGAACGACAAGCACTGAACTGATCGCAGATGCCGGGTAAGTCTGGAGCTACTCAGAAACTGCTACGAGGTGTGTAATCGCAATATTGCGAATACATCGTTCGCAATTTTAAGATGCTAAGATTCACTCCCAGTAGGCGGCGGCTTAGCGTGTGTAACTCTGCTAAAATCGCCTTGCGAGCGAACAACTCGGAATGAGGGCCCATGTGCACCACAGGTGGGGCAGATATAACATGTGCAGAGAGAGTTAGATTTGGGTGGGGTGTGTTCAATCTGCAATCTAATTTGCAGTGTAAAAATAAATCTAACTCTCTCTGCACATGTTATATCTGCCTCCCCTGCAGTGCACATGGTTTTGCCCAACTGCTAACAAAGTTCCTGCTGCAATCAACTCAGAATTACCCCCTAGGTGCAAGTTGGTTTTGTAAATTATTCTCTCTTTTAAAAGTGATCTGGGAATTTTTGTCAAGTACACTAGATAGAATATTATCCGTGAGAAGAATGGCATAATTCTTTTTAATAATGGTTTTGAGTGTCCTTGAATGTGAATTAAATTTAGTTATAAACCATGGTTGTACATTCTCAACATCACTAAAGACACCTTTTTTTCTCTTTATATACTAGGAGTGTGTCTCTAGCTCTAATTTTGGCTTCTTCCCATGTCTGATATATTGTATTCTTCTGATACCCATGATCAATAAAGGATTGGGTTAATTCAGCTGCTTGTGTATTAAATGTACTAATGTCAGAACAGTTGCGTCTGAGTCTTAGCTATTGACTTTTAGGGATATTTTGGAGCCATGGGCGATAATGACAACTGTTGTAATTAAGAATCCCATTACAGTCAACTTCTTTGCGAAACGTAGAGGTGGTAATAATATTTTCGTTGGCGGATAGGGCAACGTCCAAAAAGGTGATATGCGACTCATGAATAGTGCTCGTGAAACGTAAACCAAATTCAACGGCTAAGAAATCTTATCCTTCGCCTACACTGCAGTCCTTTCGAACCGCAAAATATAAGAAATCCCCTCCCACCTTCTTTAGAGGAGGTCGGGGAAAGTCCAGAAAACCTCAGGTTCCCAGGAACAGAAACCAGGTTCTGCTTCCTCAAAATCTTCAGCATGACGGTGGACCAGCAGGTGGGCGCGAGACTAAAAGCTTTCAGTCATGTTATGCCTAGACCCCTGGGTAAAGGATATTGTGGCCCAGGGATACAGACTGGAGTTTCAAGAACTCCCACCTCACAAATTCTTCATATCAGGCTTACCAGTTTCGCTGACAGACAGCGCTATTCTACAGGAAGCCATTCAAAAATTGGTTCAGGGTGGATCCTGAACCTTCCAAAGTCACATTTGGAGCCGAAAAGGAGATTGCCCTTCCTAGGGATGATACTCGACACGGAGGTGCAGAGGGTGTTTCTGCCGGTAGAGAAAGCGTTGGTGATCCAATCAATGGTACGGGATGTCCTGAAGCCAGCCCAGGTATCGGTTCATCAGTGCATTCGCCTTCTGGGGAAGATAGTGGCCTCCTACGAGGCTCTTCAGTATGGAAGATTCCATGCGAGGTCCTTCCAACTGGATCTCCTAGACAAATGGTCGGGTTCACATCTTCACATGCACCAGTGGATACGCCTGTTGCCGAAAGCCAGAATTTCACTCCTCTGGTGGCTGCAAACTTCTCACCTACTCGAGGGCCGCAGGTTCGGGATTCAGAATCGGATCCTTCTAACCACGGAGGCAAGTCTCAGAGGTTGGGGAGCAGTCACCCAAGGGGAAAGCTTCCAAGGAAAGTGGTCAAGTCTGGAATCCATCCTTCTGATAAAAATTCTGGAATTACGGGCCATATACAATGGCCTTCTACATGTGGCACATCTTCTGTAAGATCAGGCCATTCAGGTTCAGTCGGACAATGTAACGGCAGTGTCCTACATAAACCAACAGGGCGGAACGAAGAGCAGAGCGGCAATGTCAGAGGTAACAAGAATCCTCCTCTGGGCAGAAAGGCACGTGGTGGCGCTGTCAGCAATCTTCATTCTGGGAGTGTACAACTGGGAAGCGGACCTCAGTAGACACGATCTCCATCCAGGAGAATGGGGCCTCCACCCGGAGGTATTCGCAGAGGTAACAAGCCGATTGGGTGTACCTCAGATAGACATGATGGCCTCTTGCCTCAACAAGAAGCTTTGGAGGTACTGTTCCAGGTCAAGGGACCCGCAAGCAGTGGCGGTGGACGCCCTGGTAACTCCGTGGGTGTTCCAGTCAGTGTATGTGTTCCCTCCACTTCCACTCATCCCAAGGATTCTCAAACTAATAAAAAGAACAAGAGTTCAGGCGATCCTCATTGCTCTGGACTGGCCAAGAAGGGCTTGGTACATGGATCTTCTGGAATTACTGCTGGAGAATCCGAGGCCTCTTCCTCTTCGCGAGGACCTTCTTCAACAGGGGCCGTTCACCTATCAAGACTTACCGCGGCTACGTTTGATGGCATGGAGGTTGAACACCAGATCTTAGCTTGGAAAGGCATTCCAAAAAAGGTCATTCCTACCCTGATACAGGCTAGGAAGAGAATAACGTCAAAACATTACCATGGGATTTGGTAAAAGTATGTGTCTTGGTGTGAATCTAAGAAGCTTCCTACGGTGGAGTTTCAACTTGGACGGTTTCTCCTCTTTCTGCAAGCAGGTGTGGATGTAGGCCTACGCTTGGGCTTCATCAAGGTCCAGATTTCAGCCTTGTCCATTTTCTTTCAGAAACAATTGGCGGCTCTTCCTGAGATTCAGACGTTCTTGAAAGGGGTTCTACATATTCAACCACCCTTTGTGCTTACTACGGCACCTTGGGATCTTAATGTGGTGCTGCAGTTCCTGCAATCGGATTGGTTCGAGCCTTTACAGGACGTTGACTTCAAGTTTCTTACTTGGAAGGCGGTCACTCTGTTGGCATTGACATCTGCTCGAAATGTGTTGGAATTGGGGGCATTGTCATGCAAGAGTCCCTGCTTGATTTTCCATGAAGATAGAGCTGAGCTCAGAACGCATCAGCAATTTCTTCCAAAGGTTGTGTCGGCTTTTCATATCAACCAACCTATTGTGGTGCCAGTGGCTACTGACTCCTCAATTACCTCAAAGTCCTCAATGTCAAAGTCCTCAATTACCTCAATGTTGTGAGGGCTTTGAAAATCTATATGATGAGAACTTCTTGTCACAGGAAGTCGGACGCTCTGTTTGTCCTTTATGATCACAACAAGGTTGGGTGTCCTGCTTCTAAGACAATCTCTCGCTGGATTAGGTTCACTATCCAGCATGCTTATTCTACCGCAGGCTTGCTGTGTCCAAAATCTGTTAAGGCCCACTCTACTCGTCAAGTTGGATCCTCCAGGGCGGCTGCCCGGGGGGTCTCAACTTTACGGCTTTGCCAAGCAGCTACTTGGTCAGGATCAAACACGTTTGCTAGGTTCTACAACAGGGGTGGGGGTCCTCCGGCCCGCGGGCCGTATAAGGCCCACAAAGCCGTTTGTTCCGGCCCTCCCGCTTGTGTCAGTGAGACTCGTCGCTGCTCAGTCTAGCGGCAGCGTGTCTCAGCTGTCAGGGCAGGGAGGAGAGTGTAGCTACATGTCCAGCGGCAGGTAAGATCTCAAACCAGCTGCCGGTTTGTGAGCCAATCAGTGCTCGCGGACAGGCAGCCATTCAGGAGCCCCTGCTGCCGGTCCGTGAGGTCTGATTGGCTCACAAACCGGCGACTGGTTTGAGGTCCGACCTACACACTGCCGCCGCCGCCCGACATAGCAGTGCTCTCCTCCTTGCTCTGACCACCTGACACCTGAGACACGCCGCTGGATGGAGCAGCAGCGGTGAGCTGCACAGTGGGGTGGGGGGGCACTGTGGGGGAATTTGTGTATCTGGCAATGTGGGGGCATTTGTGAATCTGGCACTGTGGGGGCATTTGTATACTTGGCACTGTGGGGGCATTTGTGGATCTGGCACTGTGGGGGCATTTGTATAACTGATACTGTGGGGGGGAATTTGTATACCGGGCACTGTGGGGGCATTTGTATACCTGTCACTGTGGGGGAATTTGTATACCTGGCACTGTGGGAACATTTGTATACCTGGCACTGTGGGGGCATTTGTATTCCTGACGCTGTGGGGGCATTTGTGGATCTGGCACTGTGGGGGCATTTGTATACCTGACACTGTGGGGGGAATTTGTATACCTGGCACTGTGGGGGCATTTGTATACCTGTCACTATGGGGGAATTTGTATACCTGGCACTGTGGGGACATTTGTATACCTGGCACTGTGGGGGCATTTGTATTCCTGACGCTGTGGGGGCATTTGTGGATCTGGCACTGTGGGGGCATTTGTATACCTGGCACTGTAGGGGCATTTGTGGATCTGGCACTGTGGGGGCATTTGTGGATCTGACACTATGGGGGCATTTGTGGATCTGGCACTGTGGGGGTATTTGTGGATCTGGTACTGTGGGGCAATTGTGGATCTGGCACTGTGGGGGCATTTGTGGATCTGGCACTGTGGGGGCATTTGTATACCTGGCACTGTGGGGGCATTTGAGGATCTGGCACTGTGGGGGCATTTGTGGATCTGGCACTGTGGGGGCATTGTGGATCTGGCACTATGGTGGCAATTGTGTATCTGGCACTGCACTGATATGTGTATCTGGCACTGCACTATTGGGGGCATATGTGTATGACGTCCCATTTTAATTGGCCACATCCATTTTTTGGTACACGCGCACCTCCGGCGCGCGCACTCAGTACCTCTAAGGTTAGACCTACTGGGGGGCAGGGTTATTTTTAAGATGAGAATTTTTGTATGGCCCCCGAAGGATTTTATAAATATCAAAATGGCCCTTGGTAGAAAAAAGGTTCCCCACCCCTGTTCTACAAGTTCGATACTTTGGCCTCTGAGGACCTAAAGTTTGGTCAATCAGTTCTGTAGGAACCTCAGCACTCTCCCTCCCATACTGGGAGCTTTGGTACATCCCCATGGTACTAATGTGGACCCCAGCATCCTCTAGGATGTAAGAGAAAATAGGATTTTAATTACCTACCGGTAAATCCTTTTCTCGTAGTCCGTAGAGGATGCTGGGCACCCGCCTAGTGCTTCATATTCCTGCATTGTTACTTGGTTCAGTTTGTTAGTTCAGCTGTTGCTGAATCATTCCAAGTTGGTTAGCTTGGTTTTCCTTTTGTTGTACGTGTGAGCTGGTGTGAGTCTCACCACTATCTGTGTATTTCCTTCTCTCGAAGTATGTCCGTCTCCTCGGGCACAGTTTCTAGACTGAGTCTGGTAGGAGGGGCTTAGAGGGAGGAGCCAGCCCACACTATTAATCTCTTAAAGTGCTCAAGGCTTTTAGTGGACCCATCTATACCCCATAGTAATAATGTGGACCCCAGCATCCTCTACGGACTACAAGAAAAGGATTTACCGCTAGGTAATTAAAATTCTATTATTTGAAGTATAATATTGCCCATGAAAGCCAAATGAATCAAATATAGCTTTTTCCGCAAACATGAAATTATGCTAAAAAGAAAACAGGTAAACAAAAAATATAAATTAATTGAATATAAAAGCAGGTATGTATATAATAATATTTTAGATTATTACACAGTTAATCAAAATAGAGATTATTACCAAGATTTAATGAATGTGCGCTGAAGTAATGGAGCATTCATAATTTATAAGGAACCTAATTGTAAACGTCAACAGCTCACCCAGGGAACGATAGGAAACAGGGTTATTTTAAAATTACTTCTGTCTTAACAATATGCATCCCAGGTGTAATAAATGGAAGTTATTTGTTTTAATTATAGACTCATTGCACAGATCTGTTACTTTAATCATGCATAGAATAGAAGTCTGGGAATGTGCCTGTTGGACGTTTATGGTATACAATTTGATTTGTTTAATGTGCAGAAACACAGAAAGTAATTGGTTCAGGCCCTGAACCAATGACTTTCTGTGTTTCTGCACAGGTTAAATAACAGAAGTCGCATGGCTTCCTCCTGAATGGAAATCTGTGCTTGTATTCTGCTAAAACCCTCTGATGAGAAACATTTACAGTTCTGGGATGAAAATTGAAAACCAATTTGTAATTCTAAAAGTCCTTTCAGATCTAAGAGCTATTTGTACCTCAAGTACTAGATGCTCTTTGATTACTGATTTGAGAAATAATAGGATTTTGGTTACCTACCGGTAAATCCTTTTCTTGCAGTCCGTAGAGGATGCTGGGGTCCACATTAGTACCATGGATATAGACGGGTCCACCAGGAGCCATTGGCACTTTAAGAGTTTGAGAGTGTGGGCTGGCTCCTCCCTCTATGCCCCTCCTACCAGACTCCGTCTAGAAACTGTGCCCGAGGAGACGGACATCTTCGAGAGAAGGATTTAACACAGATAGTGGCGAGATTCATACCAGCTCACACATACAAGGTACGTCAAGCTAACGTAGCTTGAAAACTCAGCAACCGCTGAAACATTACTTACCAAGTAACAATGCAGTACTCAACTAAACAAAGTTGAACTGAACCAGATAACGGTTGCAGGAAAACGAAGCGCTGCAGTGGCAAACGCAGGATTTTGAAAGGGTGGTTACCAAATAACTTATTATAGATCCATGCAATTAAAAATTCATAGATAGACAGCACACAGGCACCAAGACCGCCACCTCCACCTACACAGATGGCACAGGCACCATGACCACTCCCCCCACCCCCCACATAGATAGACAGCAAATAAGCACCATGACCCCCCTTCACATGGATAGACAGCCAGCACACAGGCACCACAACCCCCCCTCCCCCCACACATAGATATACAGCACAGGCACCACAAACCCCCTTCCTACATACACAGCCAGCACACAGGAACCACAACCCCCCCCCCTCCCCCACATAGATAGAACACAGGCACCATGACCATCCCCCCTCCTCCACATGGATAGCAGACAGGCACCATGAACATCCTCTACCCCCCCCCAGATAGACTAAAGACAGGCACCACGACCATCCCCCCTCTCCAGAAGACAGGCACCACGACCATCTCTCCCCTGTTCCCACACACCAAGGAGAGCATAATTTTATATGAAATAATGACACCCACATCACCTGGAGTCAGCGCCGCAGCGGGGAGTGAAGACACAGAAGACTGTGCTGCACCATGTGCCTCTTGCAGTCTCAAGCCCCACCACGTAATCAGCGTGGGAGGAGCTGCTCCCCCTACATTCCGGTAGTCAGCCTCTCAGCGCGTCTGCAAGGGAGCAGCTGCAGCCACGCGGGGCTCCGGCAAATTAAATGTATTAAACAAAAATAAAAGAAATAAAAAATTCTGTAAACTGCTGCGCAATAGATCGGTGACCAGGAGGGGTTTCTAGGTACTCAGAAACCTCCCCTTCATGCGCATATGCGTTGGGCGGGCACCCAGCATCCTCTAAGGACTACGAGAAAAGGATTTACCAGTAGGTAACCAAAATCCTATTTTCTCTTATGTCCTAGAGGATGCTGGGGTCCACATTAGTACCATGGGGATGTACCAAAGCTCCCAGAACGGGAGGGAGAGCGCGGAGGCTCCTGCAGAACTGATTGACTGAACTTCAGATCATCAGAGGCCAAAGCATCGAACTTGTAGAACATAGCGAACGTGTTCGACCCAGACCAAGTTGCTGCTCGGCAAAGCTGTAACGCCGAGACACCCCGGGCAGCCACCCAGGAAGACCCAACCTTACGATTAGAGTGGGCCTTGACAGACGTAGGAAACGGCAAGCCTGCCATAGAATACGCATGCTGGCTAGTGAACCTGATCCAGCGAGAGATCGTCTGCTTAGAAGCAGGACACCCAATTTTCTTGGGATCATACAGGACAAACAGAGAGTCCGATTTCCTGTGACGAGCAGTCCTCTTCACATATATTTTCAGAGCCCTTACAACATCCAAGGACTTTGAAGAAATTGAGGAGTCAGTAGCCACTGGCACCACAATAGGTTGGTTGATATGAAATGCCGACACAACCTTCGGAAGAAACTGCTGACGTTTCCTGAGTTCAGCTCGATCTTCGTGGAAGATCAAGTATGGGCTTTTACAGGACAAAGCCCCCAACTCCGACACACGTCTAGCAGAAGCTAAAGCCAACAAAGTGACAGCTTTCCACGTAAGAAATTTGACTTCAACCTCCTGTAGAGGCTCGAACCAGTCTGATTGGAGGAACTGCAACACCGTGTTAAGGTCCCAAGGCGCCGTAGGCAGTATAAAGGAAAGTTGGATGTGCAGAACTCCCTTCAAAAAGGTCTGAACCTCAGGGAGGGCAGCCAATTGTTTTTGGAAGAAAGCAGATAGGGCCGAAATCTGGACCTTCACAGATCCCAACTTAAGGCCCATATCCACACCATCTTGTAAGAAGAGGAGAAAACGTCCCAGTTGAAACTCCACTGCAGGAAATTTCTTGGACTCACACCAAGATACATATTTTTTACAAATTCGATGGTAATGTTTAAACGTTATTCCTTTCCTAGCCTGTATCAGGGTAGGAATAGCCTTTGATAAAGCTAAATATTTATCGTATATAAAATACTTTAAGAGGTCTAAGAACACTGTACGCTATCTACGTAAGAAGTACCGTAAGGGTACGCAAGTTGTGTAGCGATCGCTCAACCGTAGTCGAGACGCTCAAGCGTCACGTTCGCTTACAGCCCAGTGATCACAGGCAGGCACGCTATTGGCTGCCGACTAACGTAATGATTCGCTATAGCGTAGCGTACGCTCGGGACCACGAGGAGATCACCAGCGGTGCAGACGCTTACAGCGTTAAACCTTTATATCTATACCTTTAACGATGAGATACACAGTATACCTTAGTGTGGAGACAGAGTGTAAGTGCAACCTGGTGTAACCTGATTAACTACAAAGCTGCTTGAGCGTCACCGACGCTCAGAGAATACTTAACCCTTATAAAGAATACACAGATACCTGGGCTTAGGGTCCAAAACCTATTATATGTATTATAACTATTATACTTGCAAAAGGAATCACAGTACAAATGATACACTACAATATAACATAAACCAACTAACCAGATAAACTACACAGGAAATACAATACAATACACTTAAAGGAAAATACGAGAGAGATAGAGAGAGAGGGAGAGACAGAGAGAGAGAGAGATGGCTCACAGTAAGACAATATGATTACGGAGAAAACTTACGCACAAGGGGAACGATCGCATGCGCCTCGATATCCAGCTCCCGATTATCAGCAATGAGAACCGTTGAAGAGAGAGAACTGGATACGGTCGGCCTGCCTATTTATGCCCCACACACAATACAATTCAATGGTCCCTACAATCTCATTGTTCATTGGACATAGGAATTCGGCTTCGTATTATAACAAAAGGTCATAGGTTGATTCATACAGGTGGGCTGTGACTATTTCCAACTGCTCAGGTGGGAGGGAAACTGGGTTTCCCGCCGCATGGGTAATAAAGTGCAAATAAAGTAAATGTTCATAAACTTCTTATGTCCATAACTATTCGCACAAGCGATTGATCTGTTTCAAACCAACACCGGAATATTTCTAATTAAATATTCTTCCGATGGATACTAAACACCACTGTATTACTCCTGTCTGACCCTTCGTATCAAGCAAAGAGGGATTCCTCTGTTCATAAACATTCTATATTAACCAAACTTTCAGAATCTATCAAAGGGACCATGATCTACAAAATACATTATTAGTGAAAATATGTAATGATTGAGTCGCACGCTATGATCGCATAAACTCTACCGTAAATACGCATACCATGCGCCTGCGGGTGCCCGCGACTGTGAGTATGCGCACGTACGGGAGAGCGTACGCATGCGCAGCACGGACCTGTGTGAGGTGCAAATATGGTAGTGTGCATAGAGATATTTTTCTGACTTTGACAGTCCACCCTTTGGCAGTCAATAATAACTGCCACCTTCTAAAACATTTCAAAAGGAGAAAAATATATGTCAGGGGTTAATTCATTTCCATGGTTGGGTAAGGGAGGAGAGAGGAGTAGGTGGGAAGAGGGTATGACCTAGTGAGATAGCAGAAGCATGTGTGTATGAGTCCATGTTTGGGGGGTCATGTATCATCGTGCCGTACGTGTTGTAAATCAAGCTTCGAGGTATTGCGAAGTATACATTTGAATTCCTTCTTATCCCGTGGTACTGGTCTGTGGATGGGCTGTCAAACTTTACCGAGCTCTTTTCGGATTTTGAACAAAATGGGGAGCACATTTTAGTTGATGATACATGAATGGGGGAATATGTGATTGCTGATATCTGTGCCTGTATTCCCTATATTATGTGTGTCATTACCTGAGGGTTGTAGAAATGAAGAAAAGACATAATTACGGTAAATGCGGTGGTATTCTATGTCAGGTTAATGTACATCTGTCGGTTGAAGTTTTGTTCGGTATCAGTTGAAAGTCGTCTTCTTTGCGCTGTGTTGCCCATTAGGTGTGAGCAAAAAGCTTTGTCAATGCCATTAGATTTACAAAAAATGTTGGGCTAGCGTAAGTTTAAGAATTCTAGGGAAACTGGGGATCCATGGCAAAGTTCATCAAGTGTCCATATCTCAAGTGGTCAAAACTTCTTCTTTGGTCTATCCGTTGTCTGTATAGCGTCTCGTCAACTTCCTCGTCCAAGTGGGTCTTTTTATCTTGGAGAAAAACCAGAAAAACAGGTGAAAGAAACGGACCATAGAAATCGCATTTTCATCACATCATTGTTTCTATCATTGGGTCATAAATCAAATCCAGGTTAATTACAGTTTCCTCACTCCTCAAACTCATTACCTTAGTACGACGATTGCACCTCATTAAAGCCTGACCGCATCTAAATATCAAACCGATCGTTATGATAACACCTAAGATACATAGGAGAAACTTCCCAACATCCATTATGACTCCTTGAGCCCAGTCTCCCAAACCGGAGAACCAATTTCGCGGGTTCAACCATGACACCCAACCAGTCAGCTCATTACCTACAGCAGCAAGAGTGAGATTGTGTTTTCGGCGAAATTCCCACTTCAATTGGAGAATATCGTCCATCTTTTGGTCTATGACCTCGACCGGATCCTCGGTGCTATTCGTGATATACGTGCAACACTTCACGCCGTACTGTGTTGCCAATGTAACACAATATCCGCCTGTCACTGCTGTGAGGTAATTAAGAACCATTCTATGCTGCACCAGTTCTGTTTTATAAGCTTGAAGTTCCCTTCCAGTATATCTAAACGTGTCATCATACATTTCAGTGATATTATCTAACAAATTTGCGAGCGCCGATATGTATTTATAATTTAGCACTCCTCTAGCGGTGCGGGTGAAATCTAACGCGATTAAGAATTGAACCCCGGTGGATTCACTTATCAGATCAGAGGCCGGATGCTCTGTCTTCTCTATCAGGTGCCTTTTAACAACGTGCTCGTAATGGGTGTGAGTATAAGGAGCTTGGGCACCACGATGTATGTCTTTCATTTTATCATGTGTTACAGTCATTACTTCAGGCAATACTTTTCCAATATAACACAATCCTTCAGAGTTTGGGGCAAGCCACTTGTACGCCTTTCTCCCGCATATGAAATATGCATCATCGGGGAGAACATATGGGACGGAGAAGGACATAACCATATTACACACCTTCCAGGTGAACTCTCCTAACCCTAATTCTTCCATCTGCTTAATACACGTATCAGGTTGTACGATATGTGCACAGTATCCTGGTGATGCTTCTCCAACTCTCGTAATCCTATTTCCTAAGGTGTACCTATACCGGAAAGATTTTCCTCTACTGGCTATGTGGCGTACAAGCTCTGTAGGCATTCTATCTGCTCTATGCGAAAAGGTCATGGTGTGGTTACTCCATGACACTTCCCAATTTCCCGGCTTTCTGGGATTGGAGATGTTGAAACATAATAGGGACCTATCCACATGGTATTGGTGGAGCTTCAAACTAGGAGGGCTGGAGATATTAAACCTCCTGTCCACCGGTCTCCCACGATTTAACTCAAGTACCTCCCCTATCGTTAAAGGAAATGGCACTAGCCCTGATTTGCTATGACCTTGAGGTACTTGAGAGCATACCCAACAATCTGTTTTGTTTAACACATTACCCACTAAGGAGTGATAGTCACTCAATGGATGCCGGTCCATATGGATATTAAAACTGGATTGGCATTTCTTAATGCACCCATCTTCAATGACATTGTTACAGAGCCTACAGATACAGCTTTCTTCAGCTAACAATCCGTCACAATTCCTTCTATGGTCAATGCTATCGGATCGTTTTCTGATACTCGCCTTTGCTTGTTGGTTAGGTTGATCTTGGAAAACTACGCCTCCATCTTTATCATCAGAACCCATTCCAGAACCTCTATCGACCTCCATGGTACTCTCGCCGGAACAGACTGCTCTGGTCAACATCATGGTCAACAGGAAAATCCGGATCACAGTCTCTTGGGGCAAGTCCATCTTATAGGAGGAAACGGAGAAGAATGAGAAGGAGGAAAAAGAAATTTGAGGGAGAGGGGATGGGAAGTGGAGGAAAATAATAAAAGGGAGTGGGGAGTCGACAACAGCTCTCGGTCTTCAAGGCTCAGGTGCCGCCTCAGTCCTCCTGGAACAGACACTCCACTGATACAACCTCTACCGTCTGTTCCTTATCACGGGACTTCTCTGGATCAGCAACCTTCTTGCAGTGGGATGAATGGACCCAAGTCTCTCTCTCAGCAACCTTTAATGCTGTAGTGCTAGTCAATAAGACCTGGTATGGTCCTTCCCATCTGTCAATAAGGCATCCTGAGCGTAGAAAATTCCGTATCATTACATAATCCCCAGGTTCAATGTCATGACAATTACTATCAGGTAAATCAGGAATCACCAACTTCAGATTATCATTTTGATTCCTTAACTGTTTACTCATGTTAATCAAGTACTTTACAGTTACTTCATTGTTACATTTCAAATCATCCTGAGGGTTAATCATGGCATGCGGTTGTCGACCAAACAAGATTTCAAAGGGAGACAGATTAAGAGGGGACCTGGGAGTGGTTCTGATACTATACAATACAATGGGTAAAGCTTCTGGCCATGTCAATCCTGTCTCTGCCATCACTTTACTCAATTTATTTTTAATAGTGCTGTTCACTCTTTCGACCTTCGCACTCGCCTGTGGACGGTACGGAGTGTGCAGCTTGCTATCAATTCCCATCAACTTACACATTCCTTGAAAGACATCACCTGTAAAATGGGTACCCCTATCACTTTCGATTATTCTAGGGATACCATATCTACATACAAATTCCTGCACAATTTTCTTAGCAGTAAACATAGCGGTATTTGTAGCCGCAGGAAATGCTTCGACCCAATTTGAGAAAACATCTATACAAACAAGTACATATTTCAAATTCCGACAAGGGGGTAATTGTATAAAGTCAATTTGTATTACCTGGAAAGGGCCGCCGGCAGGTGGGATATGGGATGGTTCTGTAGGTATTGCCTTTCTAATATTCTTTCTCAAACAGGTAAGGCATGACATTGCTCTTTTACTCGCATGAGAGGAGAATCCTGGGGCGCACCAATAGGCTCTTACCAATTTGCACATCCCTTCCTTGCCTAGATGAGTCAGCCCGTGAGCTGCTTCAGCCAGACATGGAAGATATGCTCTGGGGGCCACTGGTTTACCATGTCCATCCGTCCAGAGTCCTGAGGACTCCTGGCCACATCCCTTTGCCTTCCAGACTGCCTTTTCCTGTGTGGAACACAAATTTTGCATTTCACACAACTTCTGTGTGTTAATGGTATTAAATACCATCAATTGTGTGGTGTCTGTCTGTATGGGGGTAGCAGCTGCTAATTTAGCAGCTTCGTCCGCTCGGCTGTTACCAAGTGATACCGGGTCTTGGCTATATGTGTGTGCTTTACATTTGATAACAGCCACTCTGTCGGGTTCCTGTATCGCTGTTAGAAGCCTTTTTATGTAAGCTGCATGCGCTACCGGTGTACCAGCTGCCGTCATGAAATTTCTGAGGCGCCATAGGGCTCCGAAATCATGGACTACTCCGAATGCGTATCTAGAATCGGTGTAGATATTGGCTGACTTACCCTTAGCCAATTCACATGCTCTGGTTAGGGCGACCAGTTCAGCAACCTGGGCTGAGTGAGGTGGGCCTAGCGGTTCCGCTTCTATGGTGTCTTGGTCATCTACGACTGCGTATCCAGTACACAAGTCTCCCGAGTCTGACTGTCTATGACAACTACCGTCCGTGTAGAACGTGAGTTCTGCATCTTCCAGTGGGTTGTCACTGATGTCAGGCCTTGCGGTAAAATTTTGGGTCAAATATTCCATACAATCATGTGTATCTTCCTTTGTATTAAATCCTCCTTCCCCATCACTCTCACCTTCCACCCTTTGTGCCTGACCAGGCACACCTGGGAGATACGTTGCAGGATTTAATGCACTGCATCTCCTTATGGTGATGTTTACGGGGGCCATTAGTGCCAATTCCCATCTTGTAAACCTCGCTGATGAGACGTGTCTGGTTTGGGCAGAATTCAATAAGGCTGATACTGCATGTGGCGTATGGATTGTGAGGTTGTGGCCTAGCACGACATCTTCGCTTTTTGTCACTAGCAATGCTATCGCAGCAACGCTTCGCAAGCATGTGGGGAGGGATCGCGCTACCGTGTCTAGCTGAGCGCTGTAGTATGCAACTGGCCTGCTGGCATCACCGTGTTTTTGGGTTAGTACACCTGCCGCGCAACCAGCACTTTCTGTTCCGTATAGTTCAAAGGGTTTCCCATAGTCTGGCATACCTAGTGCTGGTGCCTGCGTTAGGCACTGTTTGAGTCTCTCAAATGCTGTTTCGGACTCGTCTGTATGCGAAATCTTATCAGGTTTGTTTGAGGAGACCATTTCCTGCAAAGGTAACGCCAAAATGGAAAACCCTGGGATCCAATTACGGCAATACCCACACATTCCTAAAAACGTTCTGATCTGTTGCTGGGTTTGTGGCAGAGTCATGTCTCTAATTGCTTGGATTCTATCAGCGGTCAGGTGTCTCAGTCCTTGTGTTAGACAGTGTCCCAAATATTTTACCTTAGTTTGGCATAATTGTAACTTGTCTTTGGACACCTTGTGTCCGGTGTCTGAAAGATGAAACAGGAGCTGTTTCGTATCCTTCAGAGATGCTTCCAGTGAATCTGAACACAGTAATAAATCGTCCACATACTGTATCAATACTGATCCACTGTCTGGTTGGAAAGACTGTAAACAATCATGCAAAGCCTGAGAAAATATACTTGGACTATCTATGAAACCTTGGGGTAATCGAGTCCACGTGTATTGGACTCCTCTGTATGTAAATGCAAACAAATATTGGCTGTCAGGGTGCAGAGGTACCGAAAAGAAAGCGGAGCAGAGGTCAATAACAGTGAAAAATTTGGCAGTGGGAGGGATTTGCATTAGGATGACAGCTGGATTTGGCACTACGGGGAACTGACTCTCAACTATTTTGTTAATCCCCCTTAGATCCTGCACTAGTCTGTAACCCCTCCCCCCACTCTTTTTCACAGGGAAGATGGGACTATTAGCAGTGCTGGACGTTCTTACCAGAATGCCCTGTTGTAGCAAGCGCTCTATTACTGGGTAAACTCCTAACTCCACCTCTGGCTTCAGAGGGTACTGTGGGATTTTTGGAGCTATCCTACCATCTTTTACTTGTACAACTACTGGAGCTACGTTTGCCATTAATCCAGTGTCTTGTCCGTCTTTTGTCCAAAGTGACTCTGGTATCTGAGATGTCATCTCTTCTATTTGGGATGGATTCCTATTTGTCATAATGGTATGTGACAATAATTTTGATGGGGAGTCTAACATGTCTCGCACTTCCTGAGCATGTTTCTCAGGTATGTCCAAGAATACACCTTCAGGAGTACAATAAATGACGCACCCCATTTTACACAGTAAGTCTCTTCCCAGGAGATTGGTTGGTGCCGATGCAGCCAGCAAAAAGGAATGCTTGGTATGCAAAGGCCCTATTGTAATCTCGGCTGGTTTGCTAACAGGGTAGTGCTGGACTACTCCTGTTACTCCCATGGCTGGAATTGTCCTACCAGTGGTTCTCATGCCCACTGTCGAATTTATCACTGACTTGGCCGCCCCTGTGTCTACAAGAAAGTTTAAAGTTTTACCAGCTACATTAATTGCGATCTCGGGTTCACTTCCAATGTTGGCAATTAATTTTACTGGCTGCAGATTACAGGTATGGCCACACCCCTATTGGGTATGGTGACCTCCCTGAATCCCGCTGGCAGCAACTACTTGTGAGGGAGATAGTTGGGAACTACCAGAGGCATGCCAGTCTCTGTTTGGGGGATATCTTTTTGTTTCCCCTGTATGTGGCTCATAACTCCGTTTCTGCGGACCTTGCTCCCAATGTCGTGTGTCGTGTCGTTGTCTAGGGGTTTGGTATGAGTTTCGTGGATTCTTTACTCTACAATCTCGTGCCATGTGTCCCTGTTTGTGACAAGAATAACAAGTAACCATACTTGACTTACCCACAGGATTTGGTGATACAAACAAAGGCTGCCTTGTGGTCAGAGCCTGTATACTTACTGACATTAATTTATCACCTTGTTGTTCCCTGTGTCTGGTGATGTTTCTATCGTGATCAATAGCAGCCTCTCTCAAAGTAGCCACAGACAGACCTCGCCAACATGGTTGTGTGGTCTGTACCCTAGTCTTCAATGACTCTTTTAAACCATCCATCAGTACCGATACTGCTACTTCCCGATGGTTTGTGTCTGTTTTAATGTCCTCTATGCCTGTGTATTTTGCCATTTCTAATAATGCTCTGTGAAAATACTCTGCAGCTGTCTCTGACTCCTTCTGTTTAATGGAGAATATCTTATTCCATTTAGCTACCGCTGGGAAATACTCTTTTAGCTGCAAGTTTATTCTTTTCACATTATCTTGGTTGTACACATCTGTAAGAGGTACATCATGATCTAGTCCGCAATCAGCTAAAAATTGAGTTGCGTCGACATTTGAGGGTAAACATGCTCTCAGCAATATCTGCCAGTCTTTATTGTTGGGCTCTGCAGTGTTACCTAAGTCTCTGATGTATTTTTGACTGGCAACTAAGTCTTTTCTAGGGTCAGGAAATTCAGACACTATGGTCCTTAATTCCATTCGGGAAAATGGAGTGTACATGGCAATGTTCCTAATGGGAGTGGCTCCTGATGCGTCTGTTTTCCCATTTGGCACTGCTATTACTCTAACAGGTGTAATTCTAACAACCTCATTCTGTGTAGATTCTACAGGCTGTGGTGAAATAGTTTCAGCATAATGCATGGTGCCGTACTTACCAGTTGATACGACCTCACCTATCCCTCCGCTAGGGGCCTTTACTAATCTCGTGGGTGGAGCTGTGCCTACTGTGGTCTCTGCTATGGTGGCTGCTAGAGAGAGCGCTGAAATCGTTGCCGATTCGTCCTCTTGATCACACTCCTGAGGAAAGTTCAAAACAGGGTACAACTTGCACGGGTTAATACTTGCATGGGTTAATGGGTTAACATTATCATTAACATTTACACAGTTACTAAGTGATTTTGTGTTACATCTTAGTGCGTCTTTCTCCGCAATCAACTTCTCTCCTGATATATATGGTGGCGGAGGGGCCGTGGCAATCAGTTTTCTGTTAGAGCCAGATCCCGCCGCCTGAGCCAAACCTCTCTGTATCTCACCTTCCTGTTGCCACAACTGTAAATAATCATAATGCTGGATTCGTCTCTTTGTTGATTTTATGAGACATATCCTCCTCCTTAAATTTTGTAACACTTCTGAGCTGAAGCTCCCTACTCTTGGGAATTTCTCCCCGTCATGTACAGTCATTCTCTCCCATTCATCACATAAAGTTTCTGTGTGACTTCCATATTTCTCACACATTATATACCTGGCCGACCCAATTGGTCGGACCACTGAATCAACCTGAACCGAGGTTGATCGCCCCCTACCTGAACAAGTGGCCCCCATAGTTCGAAAGTGTTGCTTTATTTAGCCAACCCTTACGAAAAACCAAATGTCAACAATAGGCTGACGGTGGCGGTTTACCGTGTACCCCACTCACTCGCCCACGCCGACCAATACGACCTGATCACACCGATATGGTGCTGGCGTACTCGACCTAGGGCCCCTGCGACCTGAACCTCTATTTACTGGAACCTGCGAGGGTTATCCGAAGAACACTTACTCTTTCCAGTAACTATTGGTTGCTGGATAGTTCCTGAGTGAGCAGCGAACTTCCCTTAAAATAAAAAAATTACACAAATCACGTTAGAGTGTACAGATAGCGTTTGTGACCCCTTTACTCTAATGGTATTAGGTCAGATTACTAACTACTGCACACACTTACGTGCGGTCCAGTCGTTCAGTACACAAACAACTAAGCTTATGTACGGAAAGACCAATGGAATCGAAACTTACGACTGCGAATTCCTTCAGCCAGAGCTTATATGGCCTATATGGGTGTTGCACCAACCCTTTTCGGTGTTGTGCCTGTGAACTGTATAGCGGACTTCCTTGTCGGCTGTACCTGGACCTCCTGGTCTGTTATGACCTCCTGGTCTTGTTACAGTATGACCTCCTGGTCTTGTTACAGTATGACCTCCTGGTCTGCTATACTCTAATGCTCAAAATTGTATATTTAACCAGAGATGCCTCCCTAGCAACCGTGCACGTCACTTACACGCATGTACCTCACGAGTACTCGACTTTTCTTGTGGTTCAACCTTTAAAAATTGTAAAAACACTCACTCATCACATGTACACTTTTGTTTCTATTTCTATTTCTGCGCAGAAATTTTTCTTCAGATCAGGTGTGTTACCAATTAGGAGCAGGATCTGTTAATTAAAATTTCGGACACCCAAAAAATAGACTTGCGTTATTTCTCGCCTCGCGTTATTTATCGCTTTGCGTTAAAAATCAACTTATCGTGACTTGAGCTACGTGGGCGTAACCGGACGCTCCGTTGCGTAACGTACGCTGCGTGCGTCGGCCTTTGGATTGCGTACGCAAGTCTTTGTTAGAGACACGTATACGCAAAGCAAAGATCCACCGTAACACAATTTATACTTTTATCAATGTAGATGATCCTTGATCATCTACCGCACAACACACTGACTTCGCCTTATCTCCCAGGCAAAACTGTGTGTTTTGTCTATCTTTTAACTATATTACCTTTACTCTTAAACTACGAAATAACGGCAAATCTTTTTTTTAGCACTTCTATCAACTATAAAACTGGCAGACAGGAGAGTGATATACGAAAATGAAAAAGAAAAGGAAATGCAGATATATATGTGTGCGTGCGTGTGTACGCAAGACAGAAAAATAAACAGTTTTAAAAGACACTAGCGTTTTGTTCTTACCTCCGGTTCCCGGATTCCTTCAGCACTCTTTACCTAAGTGAAGCAGACGCTTATCCTGTCAGCACTACGAGGGATACAACCTCCCGCCCTTTGCTGAGGGATAATGTCTGCTGATCTACCTAGTGCAGATATGTGAAGGACGGGCGAGCCGCCAATTGATAAAGCTAAATATTTATCGTATATAAAATACTTTAAGAGGTCTAAGAACACTGTACGCTATCTACGTAAGAAGTACCGTAAGGGTACGCAAGTTGTGTAGCGATCGCTCAACCGTAGTCGAGACGCTCAAGCGTCACGTTCGCTTACGGCCCAGTGATCACAGGCAGGCACGCTATTGGCTGCCGACTAACGTAATGATTCGCTATAGCGTAGCGTACGCTCGGGACCACGAGGAGATCACCAGCGGTGCAGACGCTTACAGCGTTAAACCTTTATATCTATACCTTTAGCGATGAGATACACAGTATACCTTAGTGTGGAGACAGAGTGTAAGTGCAACCTGGTGTAACCTGATTAACTACAAAGCTGCTTGAGCGTCACCGACGCTCAGAGAATACTTAACCCTTATAAAGAATACACAGATACCTGGGCTTAGGGTCCAAAACCTATTATATGTATTATAACTATTATACTTGCAAAAGGAATCACAGTAAAAATGATACACTACAATATAACATAAACCAACTAACCAGATAAACTACACAGGAAATACAATACAATACACTTAAAGGAAAATACGAGAGAGATAGAGAGAGAGGGAGAGACAGAGAGAGAGAGAGATGGCTCACAGTAAGACAATATGATTACGGAGAAAACTTACGCACAAGGGGAACGATCGCATGCGCCTCGATATCCAGCTCCCGATTATCAGCAATGAGAACCATTGAAGAGAGAGAACTGGATACGGTCGGCCTGCCTATTTATGCCCCACACACAATACAATTCAATGGTCCCTACAATCTCATTGTTCATTGGACATAGGAATTCGGCTTCGTATTATAACAAAAGGTCATAGGTTGATTCATACAGGTGGGCTGTGACTATTTCCAACTGCTCAGGTGGGAGGGAAACTGGGTTTCCCGCCGCATGGGTAATAAAGTGCAAATAAAGTAAATGTTCATAAACTTCTTATGTCCATAACTATTCGCACGAGCGATTGATCTGTTTCAAACCAACACCGGAATATTTCTAATTAAATATTCTTCCGATGGATACTAAACACCACTGTATTACTCCTGTCTGACCCTTCGTATCAAACAAAGAGGGATTCCTATGTTCATAAACATTCTATATTAACCAAACTTTCAGAATCTATCAAAGGGACCATGATCTACAAAATACATTATTAGTGAAAATATGTAATGATTGAGTCGCACGCTACGATCGCATAAACTCTACCGTAAATACGCATACCATGTGCCTGCGGGTGCCCGCGACTGTGAGTATGCGCACGTACGGGAGAGCGTACGCATGTGCAGCACGGACCTGTGTGAGGTGCAAATATGGTAGTGTGCATAGAGATATTTTTCTGACTTTGACACCTTGTTCGGAATGCCCTTCCAAGCTAGTATCATGTGTTCAACCTCCATACCGTCAAACGTAGCTGCGGTAGGTCTTGATAGGCGAACGGACCCTGCTGCAGCAGATCCTCCTGAAGAGGAAAAGGCCTTGGCTCTTCTTGCAGTAGATCCAGAAGATCCTCGTACCAAGCCCTTCTTGGCCAGTGTGGAGCAATGAGGATCGCTTAAACTTTTGTTCTCCTTACGAGCTTTAGAACTCTTGGGATGAGTGGAAGTGGAGGAAACACATATACCGACTGGAACACCCACGGAGTCACTAGGGCGTCCACCGCCACTGCTTGCGGTTCCTCAACCTGGAACAATACAGCTGAAGCTTCTTGTTGAGACGAGAGGCCATCATGTCGATCTGGGGTATGCCCCAAAGATCTGTTACCTCCTTGAACACCTCCGGATGGAGACCCCACTCCCCTGGATGGAGATCGTGTCTGCTGAGGAAGTCCGCTTCCCAGTTGTCTACTCTCGGAATGAAGATTGCTGACAGCGCCAATGCGTGCTTTTCTGCCCAGAGGATGATTCTTGTTACCTCTGCCATCGCAGCTCTGCTCTTCGTTCTGCCCTGTCGGTTTATGTAAACCACCGTTGTCACCAGGGGCGTTTTAAGAGAGGAGGAGGCCCGTGTTCAGCATCCTACGTCGGGCCCCCTCCTCTCTGCCCGGAGCGCCATAGAGTCTGAGCCCTAGAGGGCAAAGTTGTGGGGACAATTCGGACAGACAAACAGCATGCTCTGAGCCTCTGACCGGCAGTGCTGGGATAGGGGTATATGCAATTGTGATCGAATTGCCGCATATGTCGAAAAATGGGGCATTTTCGACACAAAAAAAATATTCGACAATGCAATACAGTACTTTTCGACAAAAAAACTGACTTTTCAGATTCGACTTTTTAAAGTTCGACAGTTGTCAAATTCGACATGTCTGCAATGGTAAAAATGCGTCATTTTGACAAAAGTATATTCAATTGAAGAATGTCGATTCGACAACAGTGCTTTTCGACAGTAATTTCGTCAAATTCATTCCGCCTCACTTTGCTGGCGGAATCTAATAAAAAAATTTAAAAACATGTTTTTTTTGTGTTTTTTTTTTATTGCTAATAGCATATCTATTTATATTAGAAGGGATTAGGTACTTGGTTGGTCTATTAGGAGACACAACTATTATTTATATATTTTTTAAAATAATATTTTTCTTTTAACTGACTAAAATAGAGAGAGCATGGTTTTCAGTGGCAAGGGGTGGGAATGGGTTAAAATCCAGAAAAAAAAATGCATGGGGTCCCCCCTCCTAAGCATAACCAGCCTCAGGCTCTTTGAGCCGGTCCTGGTTGTAAAAATACGGGGGGGAAATTGACAGGGTATCCCCCGTATTTTTAGAACCAGCACCGGGCTCTGCGTCCGGTCCTGGTGCAAAAAATACGGGGGACAAAAAGCGTAGGGGTCCCCCGTATTTTTTACACCAGCACCGGGCTCCACTAGCTGGAGAGATAATGCCACAGCCGGGGGACACTTTTATACCAGTGCCTGCGGCCGTGGCATTAAATCCGGTGCTGGTTCTAAAAATACGGGGGATCCCCTGTCAATTTCCCCCCCGTATTTTTACAACCAGGACCGGCTCAAAGAGCCCGAGGCTGGTTATGCTTAGGAGGGGGGACCCCACGCAATTTTTTTTAGGGTTTTTTAAACATTTTTGTGCCGTCCGAAAAGTCGAATCCAGGACGCACAATTGGTCCATTTTTCGACAGCGGGACTGTCGAATCCGTTTTTTATTGAATATGTCGAATTCCGGCACCCGCCGGCCGGGATTTGATGGTCGAATTGTGTCGAATTTAAAAACGGGCGAAAAAAAGACGCAATTCGTCCGGAATTGCATATACCCTTAAGTACATGGGTGCTCATTCCGAGTTGATCGTAGCAGCAATTTTGTTAGCAGTTGGGCAAAACCATGTGCACTGCAGGGGGGACAGATATAACATGTGCAGAGAGAGTTAGATTTGGGTGTGGCGTGTTCAAACTGGAATCTAGATTGCAGTGTAAGAATAAAGCAGCCAGTATTTACCCTGCACAGAAACAAAATAGCCCTCCCAAATCTAACTCTCTCTGCACATGTTATATCTGCGCCCCCCCCACCCCCCCCCCCCCTTGCGGTGCACATGGTTTTGCCCAATTGCTAACAAACTTGCTGCTGCGATCAACTCAGAATTACCACCATGATGTACTATAGCACTGCAGGTAAGCAGCCCACTCTGTGTGTTCCCTCTCAGCTCCCTGACCCAATGTTCACCAGGCAGTCCAGCCCTAGGGGAAGGTTTTTAGAAGTGGAGATGTTCCCTATTTTCTTGTAGAAGTTGCTAGATAAGTAGAATCTGGTTGCTATGGGCAACACCTCCACTTCTAAAAACGTGCACTTTAGTAAATATATCCCCTAGAATGTTGTAACATTGGCCCTCATTCCGAGTTGTTCGCTAAGAGTCATCGCATCGCAAATTTACGAAATGTAAGTATCTGCGCATGCGCAAATGCGTGATTACGCATGCGCGAGTACATACGTACGACAACTGTGCAAAATTACTTAGAAAAAAAAAAGCCGTAACTGGCAACCGAAAACGAGGAGTGGCGTGGGCGTTGCGGAGGCGCGACTTCGCAATGCTCCGACATGGGCGTGAAAGTGGGCGTACAGTGTGGGAGTATGCAACTCGCAATGGGCGTGTTTTTAGCAAATAAACATTGTCGCTGTTAAAACTAACATAGGAAACCGTAGCAACATTCACGCAGCAGCAGAGTAGGTCTGCAGTTACTCTACATTTGCGAAGTACTGGTACAAGTGTGTATGCAGTAATTAGCAGTTAATTGGATATCACATTCATCTGATGTCCAATTACTTGTTAATTAATGAGCAGATGAAAGTTACCAACCAGCAATTGTCTGAACACACATTACATGTTTAGTCTACTCACATAGAAATCTCACACACTGCCAAATAAGGGTTTTTTTTTTTTTGGAAATTGTTGTGTAAGCCTTTTTAAAACTTGTTTTAATGTGTGTAAGACTCCCAAATACAAGCAAATGAAAATTTTTGTGAAAGTGTTTGAAATCTGCATAATTGTTTAAAAATAAACCAACACCAACATAATGCAGCATACACTTTAATTTAGGCTTAAAAGTCACAATAATATTTGATTATAATATCTGACAATGTTTGAAATGATGTCCTGTTGACCCTAGATATTTATAAAAAGCGTCGTGTCTGTTTACTTAATATGGACATTAAAGTGTGGTGCAAAGCATACCTTTTTTTTTTTTTTTTTTTCAATTTTTAAGGAGAATTAGCAGATTGGTCTACAAGTGTCTATATGCTGACCTAATCTTTCTGGAACTGCATTACCTGGAAGAAACTGCTCAAATTTTTGAAATATATTTTTTATTACTATATAATTTTTTGACAACATTTAAACATGGCTCCACATGAGTCGCACAGGCAGAGATGGACCAAGCAGCAAGCAGATGGCACTGACAATCATTAGATAGCAGAACTCAGTACTCTGCAAAAGTCTGCTTCTGACAAAAGTATATATTTAAAGCATAAATAAAACATGACACACCCTGCCACACACACATTTTAAACCAAATGAGAAAGAATTAGGATCCACCACACAAACACAACAATACATAGCACACTAGTAAGAGGAAGATGGCTCTGGTGTTTATACACATAAACTCACAGGCTACAATACATCCAAACAGAAAAAATACATTTCACTAAGAGGGAGTTATCCATTCTGGTCACACAAGCCAACTCCAAAAATACAGAGAGGCAACATCAAAAACATGGGTGCTGCCCATCTGGAGAGACATCATTTTCTTCTTTTTCTCCCCGCCTGAGGCTGTTCTTCTTTGGAAGGTCTGCGGAGCGACCTTCGTTGGGCCTGCCCTGTGGGCTGTTCTTCCTGGGCAGGGGCAGGGGAGGGAGCCGATGTGGGTGGCTCTCTGCCACTGTGGGCAAGGGAGACAGCGATGGCCTGGAGCCCTTGCAAGATGTTATTTGCAAGGGTTTGGAATGAGGAGGCAAGTTGTTCTTGGCCCTGCCTGATCTCTGCCAGACCTTGGCAGAGTTGAGCAACACCTTGCTCAACACAGGTTCGGTGCTCAGTGAGCCGGACAGCTATCTGGCTTACCTCCCGGATGACCCCGTCTTGAAACCGATTTAGGCTCTCACCATACCTAGCGATTTCAAGCAGGATCTCCGGGATAGCAGAGGGTTGGGTGGGGGGGCCAGTAGGAACCTGCAGAGGTGGGATTTGTTGGCCCACACTGCCAGACTCACTAGGTCCCTCCACCTCAGCCTCAACCACATAACCGGCCTGTGACTCAAACTGTTCACCCCCCTGTGCTGTGTTTTGTGGCAAGCAAATAGAAGAATGTGTGGGAAAAAAGTAGGATACAAAATTAGTTTATTATTATAAATACTGTCAAAATTACAGACAAATAAATGTGTAAACTTACCTTCCAAGTCATGTCCCGTCAGGATCTCAGGCAGGTCCGTGTCCATATGAGACACCCCTTGGCCCTCCTCATAACTGACACAGGGCATCGCCATCTCCTCCAAGTCAGTATACTCCACAGCGACAGGTGCTCCTCCACCTGTAGCCCTTGAGGCATTCCACTCCGCAGCCCTCTTTGCCTTCAGGCGGGATTTGAAGTCGGCCCACCTACATATGTATTGTGAAAGAGGGACAAAGTAGAGTCTTATTATTTGTCTAAGCTAATATATAGGACACGTGTTCTGCTTGTGTTTGCTAGACATAACATCACATGCAGGGGCGGATTGGGACCAAAAAACGGCCCTGGAAAAATTTGTACTAGTGGCCCCACATGGGCAGCATCAGGGGTTTAAGGTCTAGCCATGGGCCATGGCAGCAGCACCCTACCCCCATGACTTTCCAGATAGTGGGCATGTCCAGCATCAAGGGGGAAGTTAAAAAGAAATAAAATTAAATATTATTAGCACATTATATGATACACATTCAGAATTTAGGAAACTATATAATTCTTTAGAAAGATATATTTTCTTGCTTATTACACCAACCGTATCCCAATCACTATTCACTCAGTCTTATATGTCAGCCAAGCAGGCAGACAGAGCATACACTAGATCATCTGCAATCACAGGCTAAGTGGCAAAGTCATTTTCACATATGCAAATTATTTAGCATCTTATTCATTATGTCTATAAAAAGGACCACATGTCCTCAAACAGAACAGGCCCTGTGGATGCACCGGCCCACCGGGAATCTTCCCTGTAAACACTATGGCCAACCCGCCTCTGATCACATGTAACTACATTTTTTAGTCAACTTAGCACAGAAAAAGGACTGTCAATATGCACTTACCGTCGTCTCACTTCCTGTGATGTTCTGACGACAGAGCCAACTTCATTCACAGATTTGGTGATGTCTCTCCAGATTCGTTCTTTTGAAGCAGCCCCCATGTTTTTTGGCCCTCTATGGATTTTGGACATGGCCTGCGTGACCAAGACACGCAACTCCCTCTTAGTGAATGCAGGCTGTCTTTTCTTCCGTCTGGAGGTAGCCTGTGAGGTTTCTTGTTGTTCATCACCATCTTCCTCCTCACTAGCAGCTTCTGTCTGTTGTGTTTGTGTGGCTAAAGCCAATTCTCCCTCAGTTTGGTCACTTTGTGTGTGTGGCAGAGTATCCCCAGTCAATTGTTGTGGTTCAGAAGCAGACATTTGCAGAGTACTAGGTCCTGCCTCTTCAACATCCGCAGAGGCGTATTCCAGCATGCGCCGTTGGCAATCTATGCGTCTTTTCCGCAATGCCATCTCCTGCTCTGCAATGCGGTCCATCTCTGCAGCGATTTGCTCACGAGAAGCCATGTTTGTGATGACGTGTGTACGCCGAGGTGTGTGCTTATATACCTACGTGCGAATCGTTAATTCACACAGCTGTACACTGTTATTCTGGTTAATGATTGCACTGCTTATTTAAGGGCCTACTTTGCACGCTGTGAGTGTAGGTAGTTTGGAGTTTCAGTTGTTTGTTGGCTTGTGCGTGAAGGTGCTTGTGGAATTTGCAGAGTGAGTAATTGTCAAGCATACCTTTGTCATTTTGTTTGCGTTTTGAATCTAGACAGTGTTGCATTTGTTATGCGTTTTTTCGTTTGTGAGTATTCTTGATTCTTTTTTTTTTTTGTTTTGTTAAAAATTTTTATTAAAAATTTATTGTTTTAAATATTTTAAAAACATAACTATTTTGCTAGTCCATTTGTGAAAATAAACCTGTGCTTCTTTGTTTTGACTGTCATTTGTGTTCTCTTGTAGGTGTTTGCTTTTGGGAGAAATATCCCTGGTTTCATTTATTTTCTGGGTGTGCTACTGAACACCAAGTCTTTCTTTTTTTTGGAGCAGGTAAGTGCCCTTGGCCTGTGTTGGTGCCTGTTTAGTTTTAATGGTCTGTATGCTGTTTTTTGACTGTCATTTGTGTTCTCTTGTAGGTGTTTGCTTTTGGGAGAAATATCCCTGGTTTCATTTATTTTCTGGGTGTGCTACTGAACACCAAGTCTTTCTTTTTTTTGGAGCAGGTAAGTGCCCTTGGCCTGTGTTGGTGCCTGTTTAGTTTTAATGGTCTGTATGCTGTTTTTTGACTGTCATTTGTGTTCTCTTGTAGGTGTTTGCTTTTGGGAGAAATATCCCTGGTTTCATTTATTTTCTGGGTGTGCTACTGAACACCAAGTCTTTTTTTTTTTTGGAGCAGGTAAGTGCCCTTGGCCTGTGTTGGTGCCTGTTTAGTTTTAATGGTCTGTATGCTGTTTTTTGACTGTCATTTGTGTTCTCTTGTAGGTGTTTGCTTTTGGGAGAAATATCCCTGGTTTCATTTATTTTCTGGGTGTGCTACTGAACACCAAGTCTTTCTTTTTTTTGGAGCAGGTAAGTGCCCTTGGCCTGTGTTTTGGTTTGCTGTTTGTGTTTCTTAAAAGTGTGGTGATTCTGTTTGTTTTCCATTTTGTCTAAAATAGAATTTTTGTTTCCCAGGATTGATCTGCAAAGTAGTGTTTGTCTTTCCTGGACTAGCTACTAAATGCTTTTGTTTTTTTTTTTTTTTTGTTTTTTTAATTGGTGTTTGTGATGTATTTGATGCTCAGAAATGTTTAATTTTGTTTTTTTTTTATTTGTAAAAATAACATATTTTTTTTATTTTTATTTTTATTAATTTCACATTTTGGCCATGAATTCAACACAGAAAAAATGTACGCTCCTGCAGTAAGTTTCCCCAACATTTTTTACAACATTTATTGTTTGAATATTTTTTATAAGTTGTTTTTGTATTTTTCACCTCGTTTTTTTTCTTTTTCAAAAAAGTGTGTTATGTCAATATTTATTGCTGCAGAAGCCCTACCTCCCCAACCCACGCCAGCACTCCCACCCCAACCGCCAGCCCCACAACCACAGCCGGCTCCTCATCAACCAAGGCAACGGAGGCGTGCTAGGCCACCAATTTTCCGAACCCGTGTCCTACTTTTTGGTATGCCAGATGATGTGGTGGTGCGTAGATACAGGCTGCCACCACATCTAATCCTAGACACTCTCTCCATAATAGAGAGTGATCTGGAGTCTGAAATTCGGTATCCTACAGCAATACCACCATTGACACAATTCCTTGCAGTGTTACATTTTTTGGCTACAGCCTCATATCAGCATGTTGTGGGAGACCTGGTTGGCATGTCGCAGGGCCAGTTCAGTAAGGTCCTGCGGCGTGTCTGCCAGGCTTTCCTAAAGCGGGTGAAGCAATTCATTGATATGCCTTTGGATGTTGGTGCCCTAGATGTGGTGAAGCGGCAATTTGAGGAAGGTGGTAGTCGCTTCCCACATGTTATTGGGGTTGTGGATGGCACACATGTTGCTATTCAGCCACCAAGACATAATGAAGAAATTTATAGAAACAGGAAACTGTTTCATTCTCTGAATGTAATGGTTGTTTGTGGGCCATCCCTCCAGATCCTTTCCCTGAATGCAAAATTTACTGGAAGTTCACATGATGCATATGTCATTAGACAATCAGGGATATGGCAGAGATTAAGATCAAGTCAACGAGCAGACATGTGGTTATTGGGTGAGTTGTTGCTCAAATATTTTTTTCTAAAAAAAGTAACTTGACAAATTTAATATTTCAAAATTTTGGCTTTTCTTCCAACAGGAGACCGTGGATATCCTTGCACCCCCTGGCTCATGACTCCTTACCGTAATCCCAGGCCAGGACCACAGATGGCATTTAACTCCGCGCTTACTGCCACTAGGCAGCTGGTGGAGCGCACAATTGGTGTCCTTAAAGGGCGGTTTCGTGTGCTCCACCGCACTGGTGGCGACATCATGTATTCGCCGGAGATGGCAAGTAAAATAGTGGTCCTGTGCGCAATACTACATAATATCGCGGTAAGGAGTAGTGTAGAGCTTCCTCAAGCAGAGGAATTGCCTGATGAGGAGCCAGGGGTTGTTCGACACTTCGGTGGGGGGAGTGTTACACGGAGGGGGAGCCAAGTGAGGGCAAGGATTGTTGCCGAATATTTCAGGTATAGTGTTTTGATATTTTCTAGTTTTAAAAATTTTAAAACACAGTATGCTTATGTTTTTTTAACAATGATGACATTTTGTATGATATTGTAAAGTGATTGTGTAAGGCTTTTGTTGTGTTGGAATGGGTAATTTTTGTTTGCGTCAAATTCCGCAAACACGTTAAGTTTACAATGTTTAGTTAGAAAACCAAATAATGTAATGTTGCTAAATAGTGTCCTTATTTGTTTTATATCCTCAAATCCTGATTATGTAAACAAACACACAAACAAATGATACTCAATGTTTCCCACTTTGTGACTGTCCAGCTGAATGATCACACGAACTGTGGTGAGTACACAGATATGTATAGTAATTTTAAATAAACTGTGTCTCTGTGTCTGTGTTTTTTTTTAATTTTGTTTATGATAAATATTTGCTTCTGCTAATGCGTATTTCCGCTCGTGCGAAATAACACTCTGCTCTTCACAGCATTGCAAAGATCAATAAAGTTATTAGAAATGACAACATAGATTTTCTACCAATCACATGCTAACAGACACTATAAATATATGCCCAAATAAGGAAAACGCCATTGCCATGATGCGTGCAGCACCGTTTACCAGGCGGGAGCTCCGCGTGCTGGTTTCGGTGATGGACCGCCGCGTAGGCCGCGTTGGGCGCTTCATCCCCAATCGGGTGAAGCGCGAGGCCTACGCGGAGGTCCGCCGCCTGCTGCGGACTCGCGTCCGCAGCAGGCGGACAATCATCCAACTTGAGAGGAGGTGGAGTGATCTCCGCAGGAGGACTCCCGATCTGTTGGCGGAGATCCGCCAGCAAATCCGAACTATGCATACACGAAGTAAGTTACATTACATAAGATTATTAGCATAAATTGTGCTAATGGGGGAAATTCCAAGTTGTTTGCAGCAGGAATTTAGTGAACAATTGGGCTAAACCATGTGCACTGCAGGGGAAGCATATGTAACATGTGCAGAGAGAGTAAGATTTGGGTGGGGTGTGTTCAATCTGCAAAATAATTTGCAGTGTTAAAATAAAGCAGCCTGTATTTACCCTGCACAGAATAAAATAAGCCACCCAAATCTAACTCTCTCTGCACATGTTATATCTGCCTCCCCTGCAGTGCACATGGTTTTGGCCAATTGCAAACTATATTCCTGCTGTAATCCCCTTGGAATTACCCACAATTTACACTAAGTGGTAGGCTAATTGCAACCTTGAGTGTCCTTTTTTGGAAAATAGGACAGTGTGTGTGGTTAGGGCAAACAGTACTGACTGTAGCAAACTGTCACCAAACAAGTGCATGTTTTCAAGAAATAAGAACCAGCCAGGAAACTGTACCCAAATACTTGATCAGTGCTGGCTATATAATAAGGTGCCTTGAATAGTGATCTGGTGATGTTGCCTAGACCAATCACTATGACTCAATGGACTAGATTAAGGAATGAGCTTCAAAGTAAAAGTTTGGACTCATTTTGTTTGCTGTGGCCAACATGAAGAGGATCTTAACATGTTTGCTTTTCAATTTTTAAAAACACTGAATTTTACATGGAACAGAACATTGATAATTCAAATTGTTTACTATGTAATTTCTCATGTAAACTAAATGTTGTCAATAATATCATTATAGGACAACAACAACGGCACAACTCTCCGCCCCCTTCCCCTTCCCAGTCCCCCTCCCCTTCTCACTCCCCCTCCCCTTCACAGTCCCCCTCCCCTTCCCAGTCCCACTCAGCTTCCCAGTCCCCCTCAGCTTCCCAGTCCCCCTCATCTTCCCAGTCCCCCTCATCTTCCCAGTCCCCATCAGCTTCCCAGTCCCCCTCAGCTTCCCTGGCCCACTCCACTTTCCACTCCCCTTCTCACCACACCTCTCCATCTCTTTCTGGGACCCCTTCTCCTCCTTCCCATACCCCTTCTCCTTCAACTTCTACATCACCATCTCAACCCCCCTCACCCTCTATTGCATTAACTTTCTCTCCGCCCCCCTCGCCCTCTCAATCAGACCCCCCCTCTGAAATTGCAGTCAAAATCCAGCCTCCTTCCCCCATCCAGCCTCCTTCCCCAATCCCTCCTCCTTCCCCAATCCCTCCTCCTTCCCCCATCCAGCCGCCTTCCCCCATCCAGCCAACATCCCCACCCAGTGAATGGGCAGAGGAAGCCCCTGAAGACCGTTCAGGGAGTCTTCATGTTGCCGTGGAAAGTAAGTTTTTTAAAAAATTTTTACAAATTATTACCCACTTACACTTACAATAACAAAACATGCAGTGTTGTACTGTTTGAATTCTTGGGCCAAGGACAAATATTTGTGTTTTTCTTCATGGTGTACATGTTGCCTTTACATATTTGTGAGTGTCATTATATGTACAGTGTGTATGTGTGCAATGTTTTGTGTGTCCACTCTAGGTTGACACTCATTAGGTAGCCAGGGTTGCCAGGACAACAGGGTTTATATGTGTTAGATTTTCTGGTAAACAGTTAGACCTGAGTGGAGTTTAGTATGTTGTTGGTCTTTTACACTTGTGCCTGTGTAGTCTTAATATTTGCACTTACAAATCACATGCTTCACTTTGTTATGCAGCCTAATGACACACTGATTTGTGGTGTGAAAGTTACATTCACAAAATGACTAATTGTTCAAGTCAAACCTGTTTGCACTTATTTAGTAAGGGCAGCTTTCAGGGAGTGTGGGAATGCTAGGATATGTTGGCCTTCTGAAGATGTTGATATGCAGTGTGATGAGGCAGGACCAAACCCCTTAAAAAAAAAAAAAAAAAAGATGAGAATGAATGCCAACATGGTGTAACAGTGACGAAGATGGAAGTTATCTTTAACATGGGATGTCGCCCATAACAACCAATACAATTAATCTTTACAATTGGGGAACCACTTCTACAAGATAATAATCTTATTTTGGCTTGTTTGCTATGGGCGACGCTACATCTTAAAATGAACTCACATAGTAGTAAATGTAGCCCATTGTCAAGAAAACTGTAATAAGTAACAAAAAAAGCCTGAGCAGGCTTGTGTGTTTTACTGCTAATGATTGTACCATAAAACAGCCATGATGTATCAACTTTGCCATTAAGCAGGCCTGTCCAAACTGCGCAACTGCAACTGTTGAGAAACTACACATCCCAGCATGCCCTGACACAGGTTTGGCATTCCCTGGCCCCAAAACTGAGTCAACGCATGCTGGTATATGTAGTTTCACACAAGCTTGAGGGATGCAGTTTGGACCTGCCTGCATTAAAGTGTGCTTTGTGCCTTGCTTGGATAATAAGCAATGTGAGTAAGTTAGTAATGTTTATGTTATCTCTTAATTTCAGATGTTGCCGTTGGAGATCCCACATCGTTGCAGGAGATTGTTTCCAACATGAGGCTCCATCTCCAGGCCTTGTTGGGTCTTGTGGACGCAATGGCAAAATTTTGTTAATTTTTTGATTTAAAAAAAAAAAAAAAAAAAGGATATTATCATTATTCCAGTAAAAAAAAAAAATAAACTACTAAATTTAAATACTTCAGCGGCTCTTTATTATTTATTAATGCAATAAAGGAACAGCAGATTGCAGAACAAACATTTTTTACCTTAAACATTTCAAACATCTAACGTAAGTTATTTTAAAACACCAAATAAAACATGTTATTGGCTAAATAAACATGCAAACACCTTCATTCACATACAAAAACTCTACTTTAATAAATTCAGAAAACACATTAGACCAAGCACATTGCAAACATCTATATTTATATTAAACATGTAAATAAAAGGAGGCTCTTTTATGGCTACAAAGTGCACTTCAGGTATTTAAACAAATACTTAATTGATCATGAACATTTCAAATCATTCACTAATTGGATTTGTTATTGAGGAGGGCTTGTGGACTTTTAATTGGAAGGTGTTAGTCCACTTAATAGTATAAAAACAAATTGTGCTGCGTTTCTCAGCAAAAGTGAGCACTTTAACTGAAAAATGTGTAAATCTACTACAACTTAGTATTTTTACGAAGAAGTATGTGTTAATGCGATGGGTTCGCATTGCTGCGAGGATTTCGCATTGCTGCGATGTCATTTGGCGTACGCCCACTTTGTGTAATAATGCGTGCGAATGAGCAAAAATACGTTGGGGGCGGATGTTCGCAAATTTACTACATTAACGCAACTTTACTAATAGGTTGTGCGAACGAAGGGGGTAATTCCAAGTTGATCGCAGCAGGATTTTTGATAGCAACTGGGCAAAACCATGTGCACTGCAGGGGAGGCAGATATAACATGTGCAGAGAGAGTTAGATTTGGGTGTGGTGTGTTCAATCTGCAATCTAATTTGCAGTGTAAAAATAAAGCAGCCAGTATTTACCCTGCACAGAAAGAATATAACCCACCCAAATCTAACTCTTTCTGCGCATGTTATATCTGCCTCCCCTGCAGTGCACATGGTTTTGCCCAGTTGCTATCAAAAATCCTGCTGCGATCAACTTGGAATTACCCCCGAAAAACTTAGCGAACAACTCGGAATGAGGGCCATAGAACCACATTTTTCACATCTTTTAGTATAACAGAAGCCTTCACAATTCCTGTTGATTTCTACAGGCTTTTAAAACATGACAGGTTTTCAGGGTTTTTTCAGACTGTTGCCGGTTTTTCAGCAGTACAGAGGTTTTGGAACCAACAGGTGAACTTTGGAATATCAAGGGGTGCTACTGTGTGGTAATGGGACTGATGGACACTACTGTGCGTGAATTGGTACTATTCTATTCTGTGTCCACGCCCCTTTCCCATTAAGTTACACCCCTATTTGGCATGTACTGTCCCTGTTTTGAATAGGGGGGGGGACACCGGGGGCGCCAAAGGAAAAGTTTGCACTTTGGAGCCACAAGGTCTACAACCGGACCTGCCGATATCCCCTCACCATCATAATTAATTTGAGTCATACTTTAGATGAGGATAAACAAAATAGTACTTAAGAGAAAAAACTGATAAGTTTAATTGGATGAAGAGGGTGGCTCTATAGTAATGGGTGATCGGGCAGTCCTTGTGATGCTCACAGTTTTGCCCAGCGAGCACATGTTCACTGCACACAGAGGGCCTGATTCTGACCTATACATAGATACAGCCACAGATTTTAGCACACTGCACATCCAACAAAGAAAGAAATCGACAAGTGCATATGCATAGGATCAGCCCGCCGCTTACTGCCGGATATCGCTACTGCAAAGGAATTGATGAACCACACTTTTAGTGAGATAGGCATTTGGTGGGGGAAGGGGGGACTGGGCAGTGCCCATGTAATCATATGGAACTCTTCTGTCTCATGGGTGTGTCATGGGTAGGGATGGACTGAAGAGCACAAAAGGGTGTGGCTATGCCTCACAGTCAGAGAGGCATGTTGTGAGTCACGGGGTATGGCCTCCTGGCATGCCAGTCATGCTGGCAAAAGGAGCTATTTGGGTGTCCATCCTTTCTGGCATTTGCCAAAAGTGCCAGCCCTGGTCATGGGAGTGCTGGGGGTGTGTGAACTGATTTTCCTGAGACGTCTGTTTCAGTTGGATCCTTTGCTCCGGCATGGGGCTGGGGAAAGTTCTGATACTAATGATGGTGGCTGCACCAGGAACAGTGGGCGGGATAGGCTTCCACATACAGTCGCACGGATTTTTTGTATACAAAGGCAAATTCCCATATTAGTATAAACTACTGTAGTAAGCAGCATAGTTGCCGATTTTCTGGCTCAGAGAGGGGTGGTGCAGGAGGTGTGGCATGATATAGGGGGCAGTGTTGGGCGTGGCTTAGGATTGTGTGCGTTGATCGTGGCTGCGTGATCGCGTCAATGTAACCACTCCCCTGCTATAAAATGCTGAGATTACCGCTATAGTAAAGGAGGATGTGTGGCTACAATTTCTTGATTCAGAGTAAATTGCATCATTGCATGCCGGGTTCGCCCACTTCACTCAGCAATTGTGTGGCTCAGCTGCGGGTGGAGGCAGGATTTGGCAGACTTGCCCACTCTTCTGGTCGGCTGGGAGCGTCACACGATCTTTAGGAGTTTCTTGGTCATTCTGGGAGAGTAAGCAAGTATGGTAAGCAGGCAGCAGCCGACATACAGAAAAACTGCTGCAGATGCGTCTACCACGGATTCAGGCCATAGTCCACACTTCTAGTTTGCAGACAGAGATGTCTCCTGAGAGAGGACAGTAGTCGTGTACATTAGGAAATGTACATTAGGAATCATCTGTATGCACATGTAAGAGGGTGGCGGTGCTGTGTAGTGCCTGCTGCCGTGCAAGTGTAGATTCACCACTTACCAGGCGCCGCACTCTCTCACCTTCAGGTACCAGAACCTTCAACGGACCCGGAAATCTTCAGTCGGACCCGGACAGGATGACCTAGGAGGAAGGAGATTGCTGAGTGCCGTTCCTCCTAACTGTGGACCGAAACGCCCTCCGAAACAGGAAAAAGAGCTTTCGGGCTAGGTGAAGGTCATCCTGGGCACACGGCCTCAGAGCCCGAATTTCACCTATCGGTACTCTCGCACCAGGTGTAAATTCGACCTTGCACCGGCGTGCAAGGTTCACCGTTCGCCCTGAAGGAAGGGAGACTGATAGGGACAAACACATGCAAAAGGAACACACGGACAGATGTTACTCACCGTCACAGGTCTTGTACTCCGATCTTCTCCACTTACAGATCCATGTAAGGAGGTAAAGAGAAAACAGCCGTGCAGGGCCAAGAACTACCCTAGTGTGCGTCCGCTACACTAGCTACATGAACAGAGCCCTCAAACTAGCTCGTGTGGGTGGTGCAACATAAACTATGCACAAACTTTAAAACAAACACTTTGCCCTGCACGGTAACAACATACATCACAATACACAGTGCAAGATTCAACGGTGCTGTTCCTTTAAATCCCTACCTGCCGCTGGTGGGGTGGGGTGGGGTGGCGCCGTACAGCCTGCCCACCTCCTGTACACTTCCTTAGCGGGCCTGCCTACATATCCACCTCGGGGTGGCCTGGACCTAGTGCCCAGTGCCACCTATATTCACCTGGGGGGCACTTATTTACTGGGCCTAGCACCCCTAATTGCACACAGGCCGGAGGCCTGACAACACCCTTAGGCCTAGCGCCCACCTAACTTGTCGCCCGTTGGGTGACCTGGGCCTAGTGCCCAGGGTCAATTTATATCAATAGCGGCCGCCAAACTGAACAAGAGCCTAATGCCCTCTAATGTCCCACAGACCTAGTGCCTGTACTTGCCCACGGGCCTAATGCCTGCCTATCTTGCGCCACGGGCCGGGGGCCCGACTACATGTGGCCACGGGCCTAGTGCCCGCCTATTTACCCACAGGCCAGGAGGGCCTGAATGTGCCTACGGGCCTAGTACCCGATCACCCGGTGGTCTAGGGAGGAAAGGGGGTTGGCACCTTACAAGGGCCTACCGTACCGATGCCGTACCGATGGGAGAGGCACCGGGGGGAGCTTTGTTAGCTCTTTCGCTTCCCACCCCTGGTGACCTCTCCGGCGCTCCTCTATACTCTTCTGCCGCTGACCCGTCCTGGCCAGCGGCGCCGCCGTCGCCTCTCCGCGTCCAGCCGCCGCTGGACATCTTCTTCCTGGAGCCTGTCGTCTTCTGGCCTCTTCCGTGGCCTCAGGACCTCCTGCCGCGACTCCTTCCTGGTGCCGCCCGGATCTTCACTGCTCTTCGGCGCGGCTTCTTCTGTGTTCGGCTCCCGCCCGGCGTCTGACGTCACACGCCGCGGGCGGGGCCTATGATGCGGCGAGCTCCGATTGGCTCGCCGCGCCCTTTCCTGATTGTCCGGCACCCCGCAAGCCGTGATTAGCTTGCGGACGGCGCCGGATTTCAAATCCCGCTGGCGGCGCTTCCCATTGGCGGCCAAATTGGTGCCAAGTTTGAAACGCCGCCACGCCCGGTGCCGCTGTAAGTCCGGTGCAGGAAAGCAACCAATCCCTGCACAAGACACCCGCCGCTGCTGCACACTCAGCGCTGGGGACAGACAAGCTGCCCCAGCGCTGGCCACCACTGTGCTCTGCAGGGGACGCAAATCCCCTGCACACTGCCGGTGTGATGTGCCCTGGGACACAGAACACATCTCTACATTTACCCCCCTTTTTCCTTTGTAGTCCCTACAAAGGTCCTCACGAAGTCCTTTATCCGCGGGTCAGGGAATTCCAAGGTACTTCCGGTGAGGGTGCGTTCGAGGGCCCAGCCCGGACAGACTGTGACCCCACATCCTTCCTCCACCAGATCTGGTTTCCTCTTCTTCATACCTCCTGACCTCCATTGGTGGATCCTCTGGGGGAGTGGCATTCCTTTACGGTCACTCGACGTAGGCCACCAAGGGGAATCTTCTTCCACGGGGGCAACAGTCACCCACTCTTGGCCTCCCATATCGTCTGGGGCATCATCCCTGTCTTCAGGGTGTGGTACCGACCATCACCCAACAGTGGAATCCTCCGGGGCATCCGTTTCCTCCCGGGCAACAACCACCATCTGTCGCATTTCCTCTTGGGGCATCTCCAAAGGTCCCATGTCTTCCTCTGGAATGGGTCCTCCCACGGCATCACAATCTTCTCCCCGTACGTCCGTCCAACTCGGCACTTACGGCAGGAATTCTTGCTCCAGGACTATATCCTCCTCTTCACGGAGGGCAATCAACTGGGAGCACGACTCCACCCGATCCTGCCAGTCACACTCTTCGACACTCCCGATGCCCCAGTCGTCCTCCATCTGTTCTTGGAGGGATTCATCGGCGGACATCTCACAGTAGTCCGAGTCCTCCTCCACCAATACCTGGACTAGGGGATTATTTTCTTCCTCAGCGTACTTAGTCTCTTTCGCTGGCATCTCTAATTCCTCAGCGTACTTCTTCTCTTCCGCTGGCATCTCTAATTCCTCAGCGTACTTCTTCTCACGCTTTTTTTCGCAGTGTGGTCTCTTCACCTCCCAGTCGTCCACCTCCGCCTTATGCGGGAAAGGATCCTTCTTTACTGGGGTCGCTTTCTTGGGGCAGAGTAGGTCCGCGGTATCTTCCCAGGCACACTCATTGGCCAAATGTCCTGATCGCCAACACTTCCAACAAGGGAGGGTCACTGCCACCTTCTCCAAGACTGGTTCCTTGGCCACCTCCTTCACTGAGGGACCTTCACCCGTTGGTTCCGGCACAGATGAAATGGGCACCTGCAAACTAACTTCAAGCAGACTCTTCCGCTCCATTTCTCTGGTTCCCTCCTCCCATCTCTGGGCACGACCATCCGCAATCATCCAGTCTTCATTCCACTGACAATCAGAAAGCTCATATCCCTTAGCCTCACAGAGCGCACACACGGGCTCTGCAGCCACCTGGTTGCTAAGTTGCTGACGAGACTCCGTCAGCTGCTTCACCGTAGCCTCGTAGTCTGTCCTGTCTTCAGTCCATGGACACTCCGGGAGCCGATGTCGGGGTTCTCCACAGCTTTCACACCGGAAATCAACCTCGTCTTGGCTCCACTCTGCATCCCAGGGACAACTGTTATGCTCATGCCCGTAGTTTCCGCAGAGCAAACACCTGGACTCCTTCTTCGCTTGGCCCTTCTGACAGTGTCTTCGGTCCGCTTGCTGGACCACCTTCGTTGAGGATGTCTCTCACCAAGTACACTCATCGGCAAAGTGTCCCATTTGACGACATCTCTTGCAGGGCGTCACAGCGGCCTTCTTGCTCCCATTTTCACGGCGCTCTTCCTTTCCTCGCTGGACTGACCGCTGCACCATCTTCAGAAGGTCTGCCCCAGTCACCATCACCCAGTCGCTTTAGTCTGCACACATCCGGGGGTGGGTCTGTTCTGGAGCCGTTCGCAGGGGGGTCTTCTTGGGGACGTTCCACATTGTGTCCGTGATCCTGCCGACTACACCAAATGTAAGAGGGTGGCGGTGCGGTGTAGTGCCTGCTGCCGTGCAGGTGTAGATTCACCACTTACCAGACGCCGCACTCTCTCACCTTCAGGTATCGGAACCTTCAACGGACCTGGAAATCTTCAGTCGGACCCGGACACGATGACCTAGGAGGAAGTAGATTGCTGAGTGCCGTTCCTCCTAACTGTGGACTGAAACGCCCTCCGAAACAGGAAAAAGAGCTTTCGGGCTAGGTGAAGGTCATCCTGGGCACACGACCTCAGAGCCCGAATTTCACCTATCGGTACTCTCGCACCAGGTGTAAATTCGACCTTGCACCGGCGTGCAAGGTTCACCGTTCGCCCTGAAAGAAGTGAGACTGATAGGGACAAACACATGCAAAAGGAACACACGGACAGATGTTACTCACCGTCACAGGTCTTGTACTCCGATCTTCTCCACTTACAGATCCATGTAAGGAGGTAAAGAGAAAACAGCCGTGCAGGGCCAAGAACTACCCTAGTGTGCGTCCGCTACACTAGCTACATGAACAGAGCCCTCAAACTAGCTCGTGTGGGTGGTGCAACATAAACTATGCACAAACTTTAAAACAAACACTTTGCCCTGCACGGTAACAACATACATCACAATACACAGTGCAAGATTCAACGGTGCTGTTCCTTTAAATCCCTACCTGCCGCTGGTGGGGTGGGGTGGGGTGGCGCCGTACAGCCTGCCCACCTCCTGTACACTTCCTTAGCGGGCCTGCCTACATATCCACCTCGGGGTGGCCTGGACCTAGTGCCCAGTGCCACCTATATTCACCTGGGGGGCACTTATTTACTGGGCCTAGCACCCCTAATTGCACACAGGCCGGAGGCCTGACAACACCCTTAGGCCTAGCGCCCACCTAACTTGTCGCCCGTTGGGTGACCTGGGCCTAGTGCCCAGGGTCAATTTATATCAATAGCGGCCGCCAAACTGAACAAGAGCCTAATGCCCTCTAATGTCCCACAGGCCTAGTGCCTGTACTTGCCCACGGGCCTAATGCCTGCCTATCTTGCGCCACGGGCCGGGGGCCCGACTACATGTGGCCACGGGCCTAGTGCCCGCCTATTTACCCACAGGCCAGGAGGGCCTGAATGTGCCTACGGGCCTAGTACCCGATCACCCGGTGGTCTAGGGAGGAAAGGGGGTTGGCACCTTACAAGGGCCTACCGTACCGATGCCGTACCGATGGGAGAGGCACCGGGGGGAGCTTTGTTAGCTCTTTCGCTTCCCACCCCTGGTGACCTCTCCGGCGCTCCTCTATACTCTTCTGCCGCTGACCCGTCCTGGCCAGCGGCGCCGCCGTCGCCTCTCCGCGTCCAGCCGCCGCTGGACATCTTCTTCCTGGAGCCTGTCGTCTTCTGGCCTCTTCCGTGGCCTCAGGACCTCCTGCCGCGACTCCTTCCTGGTGCCGCCCGGATCTTCACTGCTCTTCGGCGCGGCTTCTTCTGTGTTCGGCTCCCGCCCGGCGTCTGACGTCACACGCCGCGGGCGGGGCCTATGACGCGGCGAGCTCCGATTGGCTCGCCGCGCCCTTTCCTGATTGTCCGGCACCCCGCAAGCCGTGATTAGCTTGCGGACGGCGCCGGATTTCAAATCCCGCTGGCGGCGCTTCCCATTGGCGGCCAAATTGGTGCCAAGTTTGAAACGCCGCCACGCCCGGTGCCGCTGTAAGTCCGGTGCAGGAAAACAACCAATCCCTGCACAAGACACCCGCCGCTGCTGCACACTCAGCGCTGGGGACAGACAAGCTGCCCCAGCGCTGGCCACCACTGTGCTCTGCAGGGGACGCAAATCCCCTGCACACTGCCGGTGTGATGTGCCCTGGGACACAGAACACATCTCTACATTTACCCCCCTTTTTCCTTTGTAGTCCCTACAAAGGTCCTCACGAAGTCCTTTATCCGCGGGTCAGGGAATTCCAAGGTACTTCCGGTGAGGGTGCGTTCGAGGGCCCAGCCCGGACAGACTGTGACCCCACATCCTTCCTCCACCAGATCTGGTTTCCTCTTCTTCATACCTCCTGACCTCCATTGGTGGATCCTCTGGGGGAGTGGCATTCCTTTACGGTCACTCGACGTAGGCCACCAAGGGGAATCTTCTTCCACGGGGGCAACAGTCACCCACTCTTGGCCTCCCATATCGTCTGGGGCATCATCCCTGTCTTCAGGGTGTGGTACCGACCATCACCCAACAGTGGAATCCTCCGGGGCATCCGTTTCCTCCCGGGCAACAACCACCATCTGTCGCATTTCCTCTTGGGGCATCTCCAAAGGTCCCATGTCTTCCTCTGGAATGGGTCCTCCCACGGCATCACAATCTTCTCCCCGTACGTCCGTCCAACTCGGCACTTACGGCAGGAATTCTTGCTCCAGGACTATATCCTCCTCTTCACGGAGGGCAATCAACTGGGAGCACGACTCCACCCGATCCTGCCAGTCACACTCTTCGACACTCCCGATGCCCCAGTCGTCCTCCATCTGTTCTTGGAGGGATTCATCGGCGGACATCTCACAGTAGTCCGAGTCCTCCTCCACCAATACCTGGACTAGGGGATTATTTTCTTCCTCAGCGTACTTAGTCTCTTTCGCTGGCATCTCTAATTCCTCAGCGTACTTCTTCTCTTCCGCTGGCATCTCTAATTCCTCAGCGTACTTCTTCTCACGCTTTTTCTCGCAGTGTGGTCTCTTCACCTCCCAGTCGTCCACCTCCGCCTTATGCGGGAAAGGATCCTTCTTTACTGGGGTCGCTTTCTTGGGGCAGAGTAGGTCCGCGGTATCTTCCCAGGCACACTCATTGGCCAAATGTCCTGATCGCCAACACTTCCAACAAGGGAGGGTCACTGCCACCTTCTCCAAGACTGGTTCCTTGGCCACCTCCTTCACTGAGGGACCTTCACCCGTTGGTTCCGGCACAGATGAAATGGGCACCTGCAAACTAACTTCAAGCAGACTCTTCCGCTCCATTTCTCTGGTTCCCTCCTCCCATCTCTGGGCACGACCATCCGCAATCATCCAGTCTTCATTCCACTGACAATCAGAAAGCTCATATCCCTTAGCCTCACAGAGCGCACACACGGGCTCTGCAGCCACCTGGTTGCTAAGTTGCTGACGAGACTCCGTCAGCTGCTTCACCGTAGCCTCGTAGTCTGTCCTGTCTTCAGTCCATGGACACTCCGGGAGCCGATGTCGGGGTTCTCCACAGCTTTCACACCGGAAATCAACCTCGTCTTGGCTCCACTCTGCATCCCAGGGACAACTGTTATGCTCATGCCCGTAGTTTCCGCAGAGCAAACACCTGGACTCCTTCTTCGCTTGGCCCTTCTGACAGTGTCTTCGGTCCGCTTGCTGGACCACCTTCGTTGAGGATGTCTCTCACCAAGTACACTCATCGGCAAAGTGTCCCATTTGACGACATCTCTTGCAGGGCGTCACAGCGGCCTTCTTGCTCCCATTTTCACGGCGCTCTTCCTTTCCTCGCTGGACTGACCGCTGCACCATCTTCAGAAGGTCTGCCCCAGTCACCATCACCCAGTCGCTTTAGTCTGCACACATCCGGGGGTGGGTCTGTTCTGGAGCCGTTCGCAGGGGGGTCTTCTTGGGGACGTTCCACATTGTGTCCGTGATCCTGCCGACTACACCAAATGTAAGAGGGTGGCGGTGCGGTGTAGTGCCTGCTGCCGTGCAGGTGTAGATTCACCACTTACCAGACGCCGCACTCTCTCACCTTCAGGTATCGGAACCTTCAACGGACCTGGAAATCTTCAGTCGGACCCGGACACGATGACCTAGGAGGAAGTAGATTGCTGAGTGCCGTTCCTCCTAACTGTGGACCGAAACGCCCTCCGAAACAGGAAAAAGAGCTTTCGGGCTAGGTGAAGGTCATCCTGGGCACACGACCTCAGAGCCCGAATTTCACCTATCGGTACTCTCGCACCAGGTGTAAATTCGACCTTGCACCGGCGTGCAAGGTTCACCGTTCGCCCTGAAAGAAGTGAGACTGATAGGGACAAACACATGCAAAAGGAACACACGGACAGATGTTACTCACCGTCACAGGTCTTGTACTCCGATCTTCTCCACTTACAGATCCATGTAAGGAGGTAAAGAGAAAACAGCCGTGCAGGGCCAAGAACTACCCTAGTGTGCGTCCGCTACACTAGCTACATGAACAGAGCCCTCAAACTAGCTCGTGTGGGTGGTGCAACATAAACTATGCACAAACTTTAAAACAAACACTTTGCCCTGCACGGTAACAACATACATCACAATACACAGTGCAAGATTCAACGGTGCTGTTCCTTTAAATCCCTACCTGCCGCTGGTGGGGTGGGGTGGGGTGGCGCCGTACAGCCTGCCCACCTCCTGTACACTTCCTTAGCGGGCCTGCCTACATATCCACCTCGGGGTGGCCTGGACCTAGTGCCCAGTGCCACCTATATTCACCTGGGGGGCACTTATTTACTGGGCCTAGCACCCCTAATTGCACACAGGCCGGAGGCCTGACAACACCCTTAGGCCTAGCGCCCACCTAACTTGTCGCCCGTTGGGTGACCAGGGCCTAGTGCCCAGGGTCAATTTATATCAATAGCGGCCGCCAAACTGAACAAGAGCCTAATGCCCTCTAATGTCCCACAGGCCTAGTGCCTGTACTTGCCCACGGGCCTAATGCCTGCCTATCTTGCGCCACGGGCCGGGGGCCCGACTACATGTGGCCACGGGCCTAGTGCCCGCCTATTTACCCACAGGCCAGGAGGGCCTGAATGTGCCTACGGGCCTAGTACCCGATCACCCGGTGGTCTAGGGAGGAAAGGGGGTTGGCACCTTACAAGGGCCTACCGTACCGATGCCGTACCGATGGGAGAGGCACCGGGGGGAGCTTTGTTAGCTCTTTCGCTTCCCACCCCTGGTGACCTCTCCGGCGCTCCTCTATACTCTTCTGCCGCTGACCCGTCCTGGCCAGCGGCGCCGCCGTCGCCTCTCCGCGTCCAGCCGCCGCTGGACATCTTCTTCCTGGAGCCTGTCGTCTTCTGGCCTCTTCCGTGGCCTCAGGACCTCCTGCCGCGACTCCTTCCTGGTGCCGCCCGGATCTTCACTGCTCTTCGGCGCGGCTTCTTCTGTGTTCGGCTCCCGCCCGGCGTCTGACGTCACACGCCGCGGGCGGGGCCTATGACGCGGCGAGCTCCGATTGGCTCGCCGCGCCCTTTCCTGATTGTCCGGCACCCCGCAAGCCGTGATTAGCTTGCGGACGGCGCCGGATTTCAAATCCCGCTGGCGGCGCTTCCCATTGGCGGCCAAATTGGTGCCAAGTTTGAAACGCCGCCACGCCCGGTGCCGCTGTAAGTCCGGTGCAGGAAAACAACCAATCCCTGCACAAGACACCCGCCGCTGCTGCACACTCAGCGCTGGGGACAGACAAGCTGCCCCAGCGCTGGCCACCACTGTGCTCTGCAGGGGACGCAAATCCCCTGCACACTGCCGGTGTGATGTGCCCTGGGACACAGAACACATCTCTACATTTACCCCCCTTTTTCCTTTGTAGTCCCTACAAAGGTCCTCACGAAGTCCTTTATCCGCGGGTCAGGGAATTCCAAGGTACTTCCGGTGAGGGTGCGTTCGAGGGCCCAGCCCGGACAGACTGTGACCCCACATCCTTCCTCCACCAGATCTGGTTTCCTCTTCTTCATACCTCCTGACCTCCATTGGTGGATCCTCTGGGGGAGTGGCATTCCTTTACGGTCACTCGACGTAGGCCACCAAGGGGAATCTTCTTCCACGGGGGCAACAGTCACCCACTCTTGGCCTCCCATATCGTCTGGGGCATCATCCCTGTCTTCAGGGTGTGGTACCGACCATCACCCAACAGTGGAATCCTCCGGGGCATCCGTTTCCTCCCGGGCAACAACCACCATCTGTCGCATTTCCTCTTGGGGCATCTCCAAAGGTCCCATGTCTTCCTCTGGAATGGGTCCTCCCACGGCATCACAATCTTCTCCCCGTACGTCCGTCCAACTCGGCACTTACGGCAGGAATTCTTGCTCCAGGACTATATCCTCCTCTTCACGGAGGGCAATCAACTGGGAGCACGACTCCACCCGATCCTGCCAGTCACACTCTTCGACACTCCCGATGCCCCAGTCGTCCTCCATCTGTTCTTGGAGGGATTCATCGGCGGACATCTCACAGTAGTCCGAGTCCTCCTCCACCAATACCTGGACTAGGGGATTATTTTCTTCCTCAGCGTACTTAGTCTCTTTCGCTGGCATCTCTAATTCCTCAGCGTACTTCTTCTCTTCCGCTGGCATCTCTAATTCCTCAGCGTACTTCTTCTCACGCTTTTTCTCGCAGTGTGGTCTCTTCACCTCCCAGTCGTCCACCTCCGCCTTATGCGGGAAAGGATCCTTCTTTACTGGGGTCGCTTTCTTGGGGCAGAGTAGGTCCGCGGTATCTTCCCAGGCACACTCATTGGCCAAATGTCCTGATCGCCAACACTTCCAACAAGGGAGGGTCATTGCCACCTTCTCCAAGACTGGTTCCTTGGCCACCTCCTTCACTGAGGGACCTTCACCCGTTGGTTCCGGCACAGATGAAATGGGCACCTGCAAACTAACTTCAAGCAGACTCTTCCGCTCCATTTCTCTGGTTCCCTCCTCCCATCTCTGGGCACGACCATCCGCAATCATCCAGTCTTCATTCCACTGACAATCAGAAAGCTCATATCCCTTAGCCTCACAGAGCGCACACACGGGCTCTGCAGCCACCTGGTTGCTAAGTTGCTGACGAGACTCCGTCAGCTGCTTCACCGTAGCCTCGTAGTCTGTCCTGTCTTCAGTCCATGGACACTCCGGGAGCCGATGTCGGGGTTCTCCACAGCTTTCACACCGGAAATCAACCTCGTCTTGGCTCCACTCTGCATCCCAGGGACAACTGTTATGCTCATGCCCGTAGTTTCCGCAGAGCAAACACCTGGACTCCTTCTTCGCTTGGCCCTTCTGACAGTGTCTTCGGTCCGCTTGCTGGACCACCTTCGTTGAGGATGTCTCTCACCAAGTACACTCATCGGCAAAGTGTCCCATTTGACGACATCTCTTGCAGGGCGTCACAGCGGCCTTCTTGCTCCCATTTTCACGGCGCTCTTCCTTTCCTCGCTGGACTGACCGCTGCACCATCTTCAGAAGGTCTGCCCCAGTCACCATCACCCAGTCGCTTTAGTCTGCACACATCCGGGGGTGGGTCTGTTCTGGAGCCGTTCGCAGGGGGGTCTTCTTGGGGACGTTCCACATTGTGTCCGTGATCCTGCCGACTACACCAAATGTAAGAGGGTGGCGGTGCGGTGTAGTGCCTGCTGCCGTGCAGGTGTAGATTCACCACTTACCAGACGCCGCACTCTCTCACCTTCAGGTATCGGAACCTTCAACGGACCTGGAAATCTTCAGTCGGACCCGGACACGATGACCTAGGAGGAAGTAGATTGCTGAGTGCCGTTCCTCCTAACTGTGGACCGAAACGCCCTCCGAAACAGGAAAAAGAGCTTTCGGGCTAGGTGAAGGTCATCCTGGGCACACGACCTCAGAGCCCGAATTTCACCTATCGGTACTCTCGCACCAGGTGTAAATTCGACCTTGCACCGGCGTGCAAGGTTCACCGTTCGCCCTGAAAGAAGTGAGACAGATAGGGACAAACACACGCAAAAGGAACACACGGACAGATGTTACTCACCGTCACAGGTCTTGTACTCCGATTTTCTCCACCTACAGGTCACTGTAAGGAGGTAAAGAGAAAACAGCCGTGCAGGGCCAAGAACTACCCTAGTGTGCGTCCGCTACACTAGCTACATGAACAGAGCCCTCAAACTAGCTCGTGTGGGTGGTGCAACATAAACTATGCACAAACTTTAAAACAAACACTTTGCCCTGCACGGTAACAACATACATCACAATACACAGTGCAAGATTCAACGGTGCTGTTCCTTTAAATCCCTACCTGCCGCTGGGGGGGGGGCGCCATACAGCCTGCCCACCTCCTGTACACTTCCTTAGCGGGCCTGCCTACGTATCCACCTCGGGGTGGCCTGGACCTAGGGGGTCATTCCGAGTTGTTCGCTCGTTGCCGATTTTCACAACGGAGCGAATAAGGCAAAAATGCGCATGCGCATGGTTCGCAATGCGCATGCGGTTAGTATTTTAACACAAAACTTAGTAGATTTAATCATGCCCGAACGAAGATTTTTCCTCGTTGAAGTGATCGGAGTGTGATTGACAGGAAGTGGGTGTTTCTGGGCGGAAACTGGCCGTTTTCTGGGAGTGTGCGGAAAAACGCAGGCGTGCCAGGGAAAAACGCGGGAGTGTCTGGAGAAACGGGGGAGTGGCTGGCCGGACGCAGGGCATGTGTGTGACGTCAACCCAGGAACGAAACTGACTGAACTGATCGCTATTTGTGAGTAAGTCTCGAGCTACTCAGAAACTGCTAAGAAATTTCTTTTCGCTATTCTGCGAATCTTTAGTTCGCAATTCTGCTAAGCTAAGATACACTCCCAGAGGGCGGCGGCTTAGCGTGTGCAATGCTGCTAAAATCAGCTAGCGAGCGAACAACTCGGAATCACCCCCCTAGTGCCCAGTGCCACCTTTATTCACCTGGGGGGGGGGCACTTATTTACTGGGCCTAGCGCCACTAACTGCACACAGGCCGGATGTCTGACATCACCCACGGGCCTAGCGCCCGCCTAACTTGTCGCCCGTTGGTTGACCTGGACCTAGTGCCCAGGGTCACCTTATATCCCTAGCGGCCACCAAACTGAACTAGGGCCTAATGCCCTCTAATGTCCCACAGGCCTAGTGCCTGTACTTGCCCACGGGCCTAATGTCCGCCTATCTTACGCCACGGGTATGACCACATGTGGCCACGGGCCTAGTGCCCGCCTATGTACTCACAGGCCGGGAGGGCCTGACTGTGCCTACGGGCCTAGTGCCGATCACCCGGTGGTCTAGGGAGGAAAGGGGGGGGGGGGCACCTTACAAGGGCCTACAGTACCGGCGCTCCTCTTCACTCTTCTGCCGCTGACCCGTCCTGGCCAGCGGCGCCGCCATCGCCTCTCCGCATCCAGCCGCCGCTGGACATCTTCTTCCAGGAGTCTGTCATCTTCTGGCCTCTTCCGCAGCCTCAGGACCTCCCGCCGCGTCCAGCCGCCGCTGGACATCTTCTTCCAGGAGCCTGTCATCTTCTGGCCTCTTCCGCAGCCTCAGGACCTCCCGCCGCGACGTCTTATCCTTCCTGGTGCCGCCTGGATCTTCACCGCTCTTCGGCGCAGCTTCTTCTATGTTCAGCTCCCGCCCGGCGTCTGACGTCACATGCGCGGGGCGGGGCCTATGACGCAGTGATTGGCTCGCGGACGGTGCCGGATTTCAAATCCCGCTGGCGGCGCTTCCCATTGGCAACCAAATTGGCGCCAAGTTTGAAACGCCGCCGCACCCGGCGCCGCTGTAAGTCCGGTGCAGGGAAACAACCGATCCCTGCACCTGACATCCGCCACTGCTGCACACCCAGCGCTGGGGACAGACAAGCTGCCCCAGCGCTGTCCTCCACTGTGCTCTGCAGGGGACGCAAATCCCCTGCACACTGCCGTTGTGATGTGCCCTGGGACCAGGGCCGGCCATAGGCATAGGCAAACTAGGCAATTGCCTAGGGCATTTGATATGCCTAGGGGCATCAGCAGCTTCTGCTGAGTAAAATGATATGCGGCATGCCTATATTCTCTGTGTAGCATTTCATATGCAGATACAGCCACAGTCTCACACAGTATATAGGCATGCAGAAGCTGCTTGTGCATCCTAGCCACACAGCAATGCAAAAAAGATGCATTTTCATAACAAAAAATGTGCCCGGCGTTAGCATTGAGGCAAGATTTGAGGACACATCTGTATTCAAGCAAAGGCAGAGGTCACAGTGTTAGTGGCAGTGTGAGTGCTGTGTGCATGTGAGTGGGTTGGTTGTGCAGTAGTGTTCAGAATATGTGTAAGGAGCATTATGTGTGTCATGTAAAAATGCATTAATAATGTGCAACATATGTGTAAGGGGCACTATGTGTGTCATTATGTGTATAAGGGCATTAATAATGTGCGGCATATATGTAAGGGACATTACGTGTAAAAGGGTATTAATAAAGGTTGTCATAATGTGTAAGGCGCATTATGTTTATAAGGACATTAATAATGTGTCTCATATGTGTAAGGGGCATTACTCTGTGGCATTATGTATATAAGGTGCTCTACTATGTGGCGTTGCGTATAGAAAGAACACTACTGTGTTGTCTAATGTGAATAAAGAGCAATAGGGTGTGGTGTAATGTGAATAAGGAGCAATTCAGTGTGATGTAATGTGAATAAGGGGCTCTACTGTGAGTAGTAACGTTTATAAGGTAAAGTGATACTACTGTGGGATGTAATATTAATTATGGACACTATTGCATGATCATATGTGAATAAAGTTGCAGTACTGTGTGGCGTAATTGGAATTGGGGTTACTATTGCGTGGCCATGCCCCTTGCCAGCAAAAACACACCCCTTTTTGGGCTATGCGCCAAATGTGCGAACTGTTCCTATTTAAAATATAGGGGTTACAAACCCCAAAATGAGGACTGCTATGGATGAGGGGTGATGGTGCTGGGAAAGAGGTGCAAGGTCAGAGGCAGAACCAGCGGTGGTGCTAGGGGGCACCAGCCAAAATCTTGCCTAGGGCATCATACTGGCTAGGGCCGGCTCTGCCTGGGACACAGGGCACATCTCTACACACACTCTGCAAAGTAAAGTCATTCTGTGCTGCGCGTCCAACGCCCGCCATTACTGTGCAGTCAAAGTTTTGTCACCTGCAACTTTTTGAGGTGTCTGAAATACTAACAATCCCTAAATGCATTGTTTTTTTTAGAAGTATGTACTGTATCTAATGACAAATTATTTCTCATCCCTGTCTATTTCTAATAAATGAAAAGAAGTAATCATATTCAGTGTTCTTGTATCATTTCTTTTGTCCAGTTTTCCAAAGGGTACAAGGGGTCAAAGTATAATTATCAGATTGTACCAGGCCCTGTACATCTACATAAATATCTTAGTGAAAGTAAAGGACAATTGCAGAAAGCAATAATAGGTGTATTTTTTCAGGTCATGCGATACGGCGGCTCATTAGTTTCGAGTCTGACCTGTAATTTCCAGCTACCTGTATTGTTTCAGAAGTGTCTCAGGACAATTTGAAAACTGCAGGCAGTAATTACGTTTTGCATAATGGCCCTCATTCCGAGTTGTTCGCTCGGTATTTTTCATCGCATCGCAGTGAGAATTCTCTTAGTGCGCATGCGTAATGTTCGCACTGCGCATGCGTCAAGTAACTTTACTAAGAAGAAAGTAATTTTACTCACGGCTTTTTCGTCGCTCCGGAGAACGCATTGTGATTGACAGGAAATGGGTGTTACTGGGCGGATGTACGGCGTTTTAGGGGCGTGTGGCAGGAAACGCTACCGTTTCCGGAAAAAACGCAGGCGTGTCTGGAGAAACGGTGGGAGTGCTTGGGCGAACGCTGGGTGTGTTTATGACGTCAGCCGGGACCGAAAAGCACTGAATTGATCGCACAGGCAGAGTAAGTCTGGAGTTACTCAGAAACTGCTAACTCGGTTTTGATCGCAATATTGCGAATACATCGGTCGCACATTTAAGATGTTTAGATTCACTCCCAGTAGGCGGCGGCTTAGCGTGTGTAACTCTGCTATAATCGCCTTGCGAGCGAACAACTCGGAATGAGGGCCAATATATAGAACAGGTCCAGAAGTGCATTATAGTTGTGAATGTTTAACCTGTAATCACTGTAATTTGCCTTATTCACTCAAGCACTTTCCATTTTCTCATTATTTTTGTTCTAATCGCTGCATAGAAAACATTAACACTTAGCGTTAATAAACAGATAATGCAATAAAACCACAGAGCCAAAAATCTGCCAAGAGATGTGGATAAAAGGGTATTTCTTCTTCCTCCACTAGGGGGCACAGGGAGGACGATGGGTATAAACTGGGGAGCAGAGTCTTGGCAACAAATAGTTAATTTTAATTACCCAGCAACCCAGTGCACCCTCTCCCCTATACCGCGCTCAAGGCCCCAAGCCAGCCAGTTTTCAGTTTGGTAGCAGCAAGGAAGGGCCATCATTTTGGAGAGGATGCTTTTGACTTTTATTTGAGTGGGCAGTGAAAGGCGTCCTTACGGTCCCTTCGATGACCCCTAGTGCTGGTGACCACAGCACTAGAGACTGGGTCAGTAACTTTGGTCAGCACACAGGGACATCTCGCGACTGGGTCAGTAACTTTGGTCAGCACACAGGGACATCTCCTGGAGCTGCAGCCGGATGCACAAGTGAGACAGGTGAGAGGGCATACAGTAGTTGTGGTTTTCACCGCTGGTGGGAGACAACGGGCGATACTGGCAGTCTGGGCTCTGGTCTTTTCTGCACCACCCACTAGACCACCAGGGAAGCCAGCAACAGGTTTCGCTATATTGTGGTGGGCGCCATTTACCGCGGTGGCCAGGCCAGATAGGGGAGGGGTTAGGCTGCAGAGAGGGGGAGTTAGGTTTAGGCACCCCAAGGAGGGTTAGGCTGAGGGGGGGAGGGTAGGGGTTGATAGGTTTAGGCTGCGGGGAGTGAGGGTTAGGTTTGGCCACCACTAGACCACAAGGGAAGCAGGCAACAGATTTTGCTATATTGCGGTGCCCACCATTTACCCCGGTGTCCAGATCAGATGGGGGAGCGGAAGATTAGGCTGCAGAGAGGAGGGGTTAGGCTTAAGTTGCGGGAAGGGAGAATTAGGTTTAGGCACCACCAGTAAGGTTAGGCTGCGGGGGGAGGTTAGGTTTAGGCTGCGGGAAGGGAGGGTTAGGGAGCCATTGTTGGAATACTTACCTTCCCCTGTCTGGATTCTGATCATCAGGATGCCGTTGTTGGTATTCTGACCTCTGGCATCCCGTCAGCCGGGATTTCAGTCCCAACCCCTCTGGAGAGTAGCCTGGGCCTGTCTCCCGGTACACCTCACTCTAGCTGGTCAGGTTATACGTCAAGCTTCTCCCTGCCCTGTGGGGCTGGTTTGTTGCTGGTGATATATGCATATTCTAATTTAAGGTTTATATATATTTATATATATTTTCATATCTGCCTAATTGCTGCTCTTATGGCCACACTATAGTGAACATCTCACAGGTTTCATTCCCCATGGTATATAAAGAGCTGTGTTATGGCTCAGTCACTGAACACTGGCTTAATAAACAGTGTGACCCAACTTTCACTCTTATATCCCCACTTGTTTCCCTATTTGTGGTGCTTTATCATTCATTGCACGACCCAGTTAAAGTACACACCTCTGTTTTGTAACTTTCCTGTGTGGGGGGCATTAGTTTGCTCTAAAGTAGAGGTTCTCAAACTCGGTCCTCGTGGGCCCACACAGTGCATGTTTTGCAGGTAACCCAGCAGGTGCACAGGTGTATTAATTACTCACTGACACATTTTAAAAGGTCCACAGGTGGAGCTAATTATTTCACTTGCAATTCTGTGAGGAGACCTGCAAAACATGCACTGTGTGTGCCCATGAGGACCAAGTTTGAGAACCTCTGCTCTACAGTATGTCTTCCAAGAATTTAGCACCCTGGGAGGTGGGTGCTCTTGTGTTATGAAGCTGTTGGACATGTACTGACAGTACTTTCTCCGACAGTACTTTCTCCTCAAGTTCTGGACCATGAGGGCAGAGGAATCCCTATCACAGGCCTCTGTGCCCAGTATGTTGCAGCTACGCTAAGTGAGGAGCCTTCACTACTACTAGTCAGGAGCGGGCATTTCCTGTTATCACAGGTAATATGCAGTTAGCTAACCAGCTTGCAGCTCCTGGGCCAGCTGCCCCTGCTAGTATATCTCCAGGTGTGCCCCAGATTACCAACATACTTACTTTAGCCCATCTGCCATAGTGCCACTGCGGATGGGATCTTTCACTTTGGCAGCATTGGTGCAGCTGTCTGCTTCTTTCCTGCAAATGCTTCACAGAGATTGTGCAACTAGACGCAGCCTCTCAGATGACACAGCACCATGCCTTGTCTGGTTGGGTTGTGGCTTCGGCCTCGGAACAAGAAGCTAAGGTTTCAGTTCCCTCAGATGTTGGGACCTCCTCTGGTAGAGGAATCCCTATCACAGTGAATGTAGAAGCACTGCTTAAGGCAGTTAAATCTGCACTTTCTAGTGAGCATTCCAAGTAGGAGCATTCTGAGTAGACCCCAGGCTCGAAGCCCCGGTTAAGCAATCATTTTATTAGCTACCTACTTTAGATTAGGCCACGTGGGAGTCCCCTCTTGGTTGCTGCTCAAATCGTCCATCTCGTTAGGTCTTCTCTCAATTCCGCATATGGCTTCTCTTCAGGATCCAGCTGATAGAGGAAGCTGGTTAGTTTCCTGAAGACAATGCTATTGCACACCCAACCATCGCGTCAGCTTGGATGGCTAGGACTAGTGGCTGCTAGGTAGATGCACTAAGGGAAGGCCCCAGTTCTGGTACAACAGAAGGGGTTTATTTACTTCATTACATCCCGCCCACTGTATTGAAAACATTTTTAATTTTTCTCATAAGTCTATGAGGTGTGAGCAGTGACGGACTGGGCCTCCATTTCGGCCCGGTCACTCGCAAAGGCGCGCACATCACGGGGGAGCGCCGTCACGTAATACGGGGGCGTGCTGTGAGTCATGGGGGCGTGGACTCGTGGCATGCCCCCATTACCATGGTGACCGGTAGGGGCGGCTCAACCAGAGAGCCGGAGGCTGCGCTGCGCGCGGCCTTCCTTGCTCTCTGAGGGACCAGACCAGCCCACCTGCCCATCGGCCCTTCTGGCATGTGCCAGATGCCCATTCCGGCCCTAGGTATGAGTAAAACAGGCAAAATCATAAATTAAAATATATGAGTACCTTGTCAGATTTGATTCATTTACTATCAAGTATAGTGGTTACACTTTTAATATATCTATTTGAAGGCCAGTACTCTGCTCACTGGTACCACCAGTTATAGGAGTGGTGCATGGCAGCTGTACCGAGCAACAATATTGGTTAATGTAAAGAGACGTGAAGTACAGAGCCCCCTAAAGAAACCCCTCATGTCTGCAAAGGCTGAGAAAGAACCTGCTACAAGTAAGAATGGCCACAGTAAAGGTTAGTGAGAGGCCTCCTGTGTGGAAAATACACCTGTGTTGTAAGAGTAAGCATCTCCAAGTAATGTATGAAGGATCTCTGTTGGAAAATTGGATATTGTGCTGGTGGAGGAAGGAGGCTGTGTAACCTATTGCTGTTAGCATTTGCTGAAACAAAGAAAGATAATGTACTGGTTATTATCACTATAAGATGTCTGAGCATGGGGCCTAATTCAGACCTGATCGCTGTTGTGCGAATTCGCAAGGCGGACAATTATCGAAGGACTCCGCATGCATACGGATCATAGTGCACATGCGTGAGGCCAAACTGCTAAACAATCCAGCGTCTTTTTTGGATCACTAGGTGTACACAAGTTGATTGACATGAAGTGGGCGTTTGTAGGTGGTAACTGTCCGTTTTCTGGCAGTGTCAGTAAAAACGCAAGTGTGCCCAAGCATTTTCAGGGAGGGTGTGTCATGTCAGCTCCAGCACCAATCAGCCTGTTTCTATCGCACTGTAGGAGTAGGCCCCGGGCTATGCACAGACTGGAAAAATCATGTGAGTGAGATGCAAATGAATTTGCAGCCAACCGGCGTTCACAGAGATTTTTGCAAGGCATACGCAGACTTGAACGAGGCAGATTTTCACTGTGGGCAGCGACTATCTGATCGCAAACCTCTGCAAATTTGCAGAGGAGCGATTAGGTCTGAATTAAGGCCCATATATACACCTGGTTCCTGAGTCATGTTTTTAAGGAATTGCACAGCTGCAATTCCTTGTCATTAAAACTGTAATACAGTGGGAGGTGTCTGTAGGAGATAGACGCCTCCTGTTAGCATTAGCGAGGATCCAAGTGCTGCATCTGAGGATGCAGCCTTGGATTACCAACATGACCATTGCGACCATCAGTTGCAATTCGCGTTGGTTACAGACACCAGCAAGCCTTCGTAAGCTGAAGCTTGCTCAGGCTGGCCCTCTGATCCAGACACCTGGGTCCAGTAAGTCTGCTTCCGATGTCACAGTCCCTTGACTCGTCATGCCTTCAGTTCAGGGGCATCACACCCCCATTTTGAAGACCAGTCCCAGTTTCTGCCCTCCAAACTCCTCCGCAAGCTGACGCGGTTGCCAGCAACATTGCAGTTACCATTCTGCACATGCTCAGCACAGGTCTTGCACCTGCGTAGACCCCCAAATATTTGTATAAAAACCATTTCTCACACTGTCCTCGTAGAGAAGCCTCTTTCATCTTCCACCATCTGCACATATGGGAAGCAGTACAAGTAAAGATGGTGATGAGGACATAATAGAAATTGAGGATGCTTGTGTGGAAGGGGAACAGGATGAGGGGGATATGTATGTATTACTACTATCTGACATGGAGGATGTTGATGATGTTCTTTGTGTAAGTCAGCCGCTAGTTCTTGCCCGTGATAAAAATAAAGCCATTATGATGCCTGGGCAAAAGACCAAAAGAGCCACTTCTTGGGTGTGGGATTATTTTTACCCAAATCCTGACAACATTTGTGAAGGAATCTGCCCCTTTTTAAAGGCCAAAGTTAGAAGATGTAGGGACATTAACCATTTAGGCACCTCCTTCATGTTACATAATTTCCAGCGAGTTCATGAAATTTATTTTACAAGATTATAATGTAATGAACACACTCATCATCAACCTCCTCATTAGTGATTAGAGGTAGACCTTCCAAAAAATTGTTTTGTGGGGACCCAAACAAGCCAAGCACTCCAGCCGTAAAAAGTGCCAGTCCCTGTCACTGAAGTGCTTGGTTTGTTAAACTGTGCATGTCCTTTATAATATCCATCATAAAAGTGGGTGGGAGAGTCCAAGGACAATTCCATCTTGCACCACTTTTCAGATACACATGCCATGTGTTTGTGCCACTGCGTAGTTGCTTAGTTTAGCCAGCCAGCCTTGGCCAATATTTGTTAAGAATATTGTGAGCTGCTAGGTGGTCAAAATTGAGTGCAAATGACTGGAAATTAATGTTATTGAGGTTAATAATGTTGTAGGAACAAATAAAGGCCCAAACTATGTGATTTTAACAGTTTTGATTCATTAAAAAAAAAAATAGATCCAAAACTAAAACACAAAGTTAATACAGATCCAAAACCAAAACATAGGGGTCAGCTCACATCTCTAATTAAAACCGAATTCCTGTGTGGTTAAAGTCACAGCCAAGTGTATCTAGTACACTGTAAAGGGTGTTTCACTGAGTCTGTGATGTGAATAAGAAGGAAAATGTAAAAAAAATAGATGGTACGCTGCACCTCTCGGAGGTGATCAGTCACGTTGAACATCTGGCTCTGTATGGCGCATTGAGGCCAGGTGTACATGATGCAAAATATCCATCAGAAACAAGCATCCCATCTCCGTCTGCATGCTCCAAAAGAGCATCAAAGTCAATATTCACAGCCACGACGCTCCAATGACATTCCTACAGCTGCCCAGTTGCCGGCCAAAAATGCCCATTTCACTGAAAGCACTTACAAACTCCATCCATGTGCTTGAGACAGTGGGCGGGATTCAAATCTTCTATTGCCCCCATCTAAAGTGACAGGAGATCACGGGGCGATATTCTACTGAACCCCGTTTTTGTGCTGATCGCGCCCATAAGAGACTGGTTTAGCCGCATAAAGCAGCTAAACCTGACTAAAGACATGGGCGCGATCGTGAAAATTCCCGTTTGGGCGTCCAAACGGGTCACTTTTCACGCATTTCAGCTTGCCACCCCTGGGGGTGGCGAGCTGAAATTCTGATATCGCACCCATCGGCAGTAACATTTGAATACTGCCAGCGGGCGCGATGGGGGGCAGAGAAGAATTGAATCCCGCCCAGTGAGTCCATAGGGGTTACCCAGAGATGGACGCAGATCTTGGGTCCTGCAGCAAGAGCTGCGTCCATCTACTCAAATGCCGGGGGCCGCCCAGCACAGGGTAAGGCTGCCCAGCATGTGTATGGTGCCACCCCATGATGCATCCGCAATTTAATTGCGGATTCATAGACTTAAGATCGACCCCTGCCTGTGCAACCTAGTTGCGCTGGCAGGTGGTCTGGTGCCATCCATTTTTTTCTCGGAGTGGTTGCGTGTAACATCACGCAGCTGCCCTGAAAATAGTCTGGACACACCTGCATTGGCCGGACCACGCCCACAAAATGCAGCATCGACGCTCCCCCCTGACGGCCGTTGCTGTCAATCAACTAGAAGCTGCATCCTTCTAGGATGTGGCTACAAGGTGAAGGGTTGCGCACGTGCACTGTGGCCGGTGCGTGTGCGCAGACTCTCTGAATGCAGCCGCTGCGTACAGACGCGCGGCTGCGTTCGGGTCTGAATGACCCCCATAGTCTGCAATTGCTTTCTACACCATAGAGATCACAATGAATTGCCCTTTCATTTGTATCCAATTCACTGCTTTACCCAGACTGGATTAGTTTGGTAGGACCAGTTCATTAATCTGCGCTGAACGAGTATAATGAGTGTAATTTGCATACTGTATGTCTGAGGAACATCGTTTATAAACATACAATTGTTTTCTTTTCTTAGTTCATCTTGTGTTGTCAACGCAATGGGATCCATTGCTTCATTAATCACCACTTTCTCTTTTAAATTCATAAAGAACCTGTCAAAAAATGCAAATAAGTATAAACAAAGGAGCGTCTTAATATTTTTTATTTCATTGGCAAAGTCATGTTGTTAATTCTCTTCTAGGTACAATAATAAATACAATTATGATTTTTTTATGCAAATGTGTGTTTTAAAAAAGTAACACTATTGAATATTCTGTGATTTGCGATGTTTATTAAAATGTAAGAACATAAAATAAACATCATTTCCCAGGACTGCAATGTACTTTATATCATGTGAGAGTCTGTACTTTATATGATTAGGAGAAAGTACTGTATGTAAGCGTCTGATGAGCATCCTGTACACTCACAAGATTAATTCTATTACATCCATCATTGTCATTTCTTATTTTCTAAGGACAAGTAAAGAAACATGTCATCTGTCTGCAAAGGTGCAAGTATGCGGGTACGTTGGGTATGGAGTACCCTTAAGAATTTGGCAGCGGGTACGCAGTACCACCTGCCACACGCTTTGCTATTACCACAATTATAAGGTGCCACAAAGCAACAAGACCATGGTGCTTGGCAGCATGACGGCTCCTCCTACTTTGTCAGAGTTACTGGGGATGTGACAGTGGCTGTATTTTCCTGTTATAATGGAGGCATTACTATATATTATTATTAAATTGGGGCATTACTATATATTTCTATTATACTGGAGGTATCACTATATATTTCTATTATACTGGAGGTATCACTATATATTTCTATTATACTAGAGGCATTACTATATATTTTTAGCCTTGCCTCCAGATAAAAAAAAAAAGGGGCTGTGTTGTGTGGCCACGCCGCTAGTGTCATATAGCCACTCCCACTAGCAGCATGTGGTCACACCCCCTCACAACACATGGCCACGCCCATTTTCGGCCCTCAGTGCCACTAAGAAAATATTTCTACTTGCACCACTGTCTGTGTTGTGTCTTCGCAAAATCATGTTGTTTTAGCTTTTATTATACGTTATAGGCGCACCACACTACTACACTATCGTGTCTGTTCCTGACTGTGAGTTGCACATACAGGAGCGGTTCTTGGTGCGGGCAAGCAGTGCCTGCGCCCGGTGCGCTGCGGCCTGGGGGCGCAGCCGCAGTAACCCCGCAGGCACCGCCGCCTGCCCACACCCCGCTCCCCCGGCTGCAGAAGACGCCGTGGGCTGTGTGGGCGTCCGCTGCAGCCGGCTCCAGCGACAGACACTAGAGGTCAGTATTGACCTCTAGTGTCTGTGCGGCGCCGCTATGGGAGAGACGTCATGACGTCTCTCCCATAGAGAGGAGCCAGCGGCCAGACGGAGCAGCAGCAGCAGCGATCGGGAAACAGGAGCGGGGCAGTGGTAAATTAGTATTGTTTTTTGTTTTTTTGTGTGTGTGCACAACTACTGGGGGCAAAGAAACGGGGCACAACTACTGAGGGCAAAGAAAGAGGGGGCACAACTACTGGGGGCAAAGAAAGAGGGGACACAACTGCTGGGGGCAAAGAAATGGGGCACAACTACTGGGGGCAAAGAAAGAGGGGGCACAACTACTGGGGGCAAAGAAAGAGGGGGCACAACTACTGGGGGCAAAGAAAGAGGGGGCACAACTGCTGGGGGCAAAGAAACGGGGCACAACTACTGGGGGCAAAGAAAGAGGGGGCACAACTACTGGGTGCAAAGATGAGGGGGCACAACTACTGGGGGCAAAGAAAGAGGGGGCACAACTACTGGGGGCAAAGAAAGAGGGGGTACAACTACTGAGGGCAAAGCAACAGGGGGCACAACTACTGGGGGCAAAGAAAGAGGGGGCACAACTACTGGGGGCACAGAAAGAGGGGGCACAATTACTGGGGGCAAAGAAAGAGGGGGCACAACTACTGGGGGCAAAGCAACAGGGGGCACAACTACTGGGGGCAAAGCAACAGGGGGCACAACTACTGGGGGCAAAGCAACAGGGGGCACAACTACTGGGGGCAAAGAAGAGGGGGCACAATTACTGGGGGCAAAGAAAGAGGGGGCACAACTACTGGGGGCAAAGCAACAGGGGGCACAACTACTGGGGCAAAGCAACAGGGGGCACAACTACTGGGGGCAAAGAAGAGGGGGCACAACTATTGGGGGCAAAGAAGAGGGGGCACAACTACTGGGGGCAAAGAAAGAGGGGGCACAATTGCTGGGGGCAAAGAAACGGGGCACAACTACTGGGGGCAAAGAAGGAGGGGGCTTAACTACTGGGAGCAAAGAAACGGGGCACAACTACTGGGGGTAAAGAAAGAGGGGGCACAACTACTAGGGGCAAAGCAACAGGGGGCACAACTAATGGGGGCAAAGCAACAGAGGGCACAACTACTGGGGGCAAAGAAAGAGCGGGCACAACTACTGGGGGCAAAGAAAGAGGAAGCACAACTACTGGGGGCAAAGCAACAGGGGGCACAACTACTGGGGGCAAAGAAAGAGGGGGCACAACTACTGGGGGCAAAGAAAGAGGGGGCACAACTACTGGGGGAAAAGCAACAGGGGGCACAACTACTGGGGGCAAAGCAACAGGGGGCACAACTACTGGGGGATAAAGCAACAGGGGGCACAACTACTGGGGGCAAAGCAACAGGGGACACAGCGACAGGGGGCAAATCAACTGGGGGGCACAACTACTTGGGGCAAATCTGGGGGCACAGCTACTGGGAGCATAACTGTGGCCATGCCCCTCCCCTATGAGGCCACGCCCCTATTTCATTTGCGCGCACAAAGTGTTTTGCTGCGGGGAGGGGGGGCGCCAGTGGAAACTTTCGCACTGGGCGCCACAAGGTGTAGAACCGGCACTGTGCACATAATTGGATTGCGTTGGGTATGCTACTGTATGCCAGTGCCGTAACTAGACATTTTAGCGCTGTGTGCAAGAAACATCATCGGCGCCCCTCCCCTAGACAAAACAGGGTGTGCCAAAAATATAGGGGTATAGCTTCCTGGGGAAGGGGCGTGGCCACAAAATAATATCAATTCATATTACGCTGTACAATAATCTCCATTATTCAAATTACGCAGCACAGTAATGTCACACACATTACATCAGGTCGAGCCCCTGTCACACATTACGCCAGTTAGAGTCCCCTTTTGCACATTATGACTGCAAACCCCCCCTTTTTACATATTACGGCAGCAGAGTCCCCCTTTTTACATATTAGGGCAGCAGAGTCCCCCTTTTTACATATTACGGCAGCAGAGTCCCCCTTTTCTACACAATAGGCAGCATAGACCCCGTTTTTACATATTAGGCAGGCTGAGTCCCCCTTTTTACATATTAGGCAGGCTGAGTCCCCCTTTTCTACACAATGGTGGTCATTCCGAGTTGTTCGCTCTGTAATTTTCTTCGCATCGCAGCGATTTTCCGCTAATTGCGCATGCGCAATGTTCGCACTGCGACTGCGCCAAGTAAATTTGCTAAGAAGGTTGGTATTTTACTCACGGCATTACAAGGTTTTTTCTTCGTTCTGGTGATCGTAATGTGATTGACAGGAAGTGGGTGTTTCTGGGCGTAAACTGGCCATTTTATGGGAATGTGTGAAAAAACGCTGCCATTTCTGGGAAAAACGCGGGAGTGTCTGGAGAAACGGGGGAGTGTCTTGGCGAACGCTGGGTGTGTTTGTGACGTCAAACCAGGAACGAAACTGACTGAACTGATCGCAGTGGCAGAGTAAGTGTCGAGCTACTCAGAAACTGCTAAGAAATTTCTATTCGCAATTTAGAGAATCTTTCGTTTGCAATTTTGCTAAGCTAAGATACACTCCCAGTAGGCGGCGGCTTAGCGTGTGCAATGCTGCTAAAAGCAGCTTGCGAGCGAACAACTCGGAATGAGGGCCAATAGGCAGCAGAGTCCCCCTTTTTACATATTAGGCAGGCTGAGTCCCCCTTTTCTACACAATAGGCAGCAGAGTCCCCGTTTTCTACACAATAGGCAGCAAAGTCCCCCTTAGAGAGAGAGAGATGACATGATGAGTGGTACCACAGGTAGACGCAGACCCAGGCTGTTCAGAGCGCTGGAGCAGCAGTAACAGCAGCAGCCACCTCTCCCTCCACCCCAAACTCCGGCTCCGAGGGAGCAAATCCCAGAACCAGGTCCTCTTTTCTGTTGCAGCGATGTCCAAACAACGCTGTAACACATTGCCTCCACTTTACAGCGTTACAGTGCTGGAGTTTACAGGAGTTACAGCGCTGTCCACGCTGTAACTCCGGCCCGTGGCTGCCCGTGCATGACCGTGGCTGCAGCCGACAGTCACGGTCAGATAGCAGCCGCGGCTTCTGCCACGTTAAACACTAGACCGCCCGGGCTGTCGGAGGAGCTGCCGGGACACTTTGAAATAGAGCAGCCGGGTGGACGCATGGAACCCGGCTCAGTCTGTCACATGCTGCAAGGGCGGCCAATCGGGGTCAAGGGGCATGATGCGCTCCTATCACAAGTGCGCTGTGTGACACACCTAGCTACGGCACTGCTGTATGCCAACATCCGGGATCCCTGCCACCTGAATGCGCGCCACAAGTTCTATTCCCACTCTATGGTTGTCGTGGACACCCCTGAGTGGGAATAGCTCCTGGTTGCCGGGATTCCTCCTGATCGCCGGGATCCTAACTGCCGGCAATCTAACTGTATCCCATTGGAATGCAACCAGTAGTGCCGAGAGGGGAGGAAGAGTGGCTGGGCTTCTTGGAGGAGCCTAGTAGTAGTGAGAGCCATAGCCAGCTGCAAAGCGGGAAAAAATTGCCAATTGCAGTGCACAGCGCCACTTCCTGATGCCGCACATGGACCCAGATTTATCAAGCCTTGGAGAGTGATAAATTTCACCGTACCAACTAACCAGCTCCTAACTGCCATGTTACAGGCTGTGTTTGAAAATTGACAGTCAGGAGCTGATTGGTTGATACTGGCAATTTATAACTCTACAAGGCTTGATAAATCTAGGCCTATAGTATTTATTTTCAATACAGTTTCACAGAGGGGGCCATCCTCCCTGTTTTGGCCAAGCCCACGTCAGTGCCTGGGTCCCGCAGCTTTCTCAGTGGACCCCATTGTGAATGGATTACGAATGGAAGCCATACGCATCTATGTGACTCTTCCACCCGCAAGAGCAGTTGTCATTATTATCATCTACACTTGACCCTATGCTAGACTCATAATAGCAAGTCATTTTGGATACACACCCAAGAACACATCCCATCATGGTCACTAAATGGATATCAGAGGAGTAATGTGTTTGCAATGCTGAATCTCAATGGTCACCAGGATTGGCTCGTATTGAAGCTCCTTTCCCAGCAACTAGCCAATGGTACATCTGGGAGAATAAAGATTCCTTATTGCAACTAATTTCAGCTATAAGAAATATTTATTTTTAGTTGCTGGCTGCAAATGATAATAAATACAACCATCAGGGGGGTTTTATCAAAGGTCGGAGAGATATAAAATTTAGAGAGATAAAGTACCAGCCAATCAGCTTCTAACTTACATTTTGCAGACTGTTTCAGAAATGACAGTTATGAGCTGATTGGTTGGTACTTAATCTTTCTAAATTTTATATTTCTCCAAGATTTGATAAATGCACTTCCTTAAAACAACTTTTGGTCTCCTTTCTTTAATTATATAGGACACAACAGCAGAGCTGTAGATCACTAAATATTAGTGATGAGCGGGTTCGGATCCTCGGGATCCGACCCGCCCGAACTTCACCTTTTTTTTACACGGGTCCGAGCGACTCGGATCCTCCCGCCTTGCTCGGTTAACCCGAACGTCATCATCCCGCTGTCGGATTCTCGCGAGATTCGGATTCTATATAAGGAGCCGCGCGTCGCCGCCATTTTCACACGTGCATTGAGATTGATAGGGAGAGGACGTGGCTGGCGTCCTCTCCGTTATATTAGAAAAGAACAGAGTAAACTGAGTGACTTAGTTATGTGGGGAGGATTGGGGACGGGGAGCAGCTGTTAGGGAGTACAGTGCAGGGTTTACCACCAGTGAGTTAGTTTAATCCTTTGTTTCTCTGCCTTAAAAAAAACGCTCCACCATATCTGTGCTCAGTGTGCTGCACTGCTGCATGATATATGCAGGAGTACAGTGCACAGTTTTGCTGACAGTGACCACCAGTCCAGTATACGTTTGTCTGCCTGAAAAACACTCCTGTGGTGTTTTTTTTTCTTCTTCATACTAGTTTAGCAGTCTGCTGACAGTGTCCACCAGGTCCGTTATATACAGTATATTATATATATAAGCAGTACGGTAGGCCACGGCTGTACCTACCTCTGTGTCGTCAGTGCACTCGTCGTCCATAAGTAATATAATACTATACTATCCATCCATCTACATTGTATACCTACCTGTGGTGGGTTTTTTTTTTCTTCATACTAGTTTAGCAGTCTGCTGACAGTGTCCACCAGGTCCGTTATATGCAGTATATTATATATATAAGCAGTACGGTAGGTCACGGCTGTACCTACCTCTGTGTCGTCAGTGCACTCGTCGTCCATAAGTAATATAATACTATACTTACTATCCATCCATCTACATTGTATAACTACCTGTGGTGGGTTTTTTTTTCTTCATACTAGTTTAGCAGTCTGCTGACAGTGTCCACCAGGTCCGTTATATACAGTATATTATATATATAAGCAGTACGGTAGGCCACGGCTGTACCTACCTCTGTGTCGTCAGTGCACTCGTCATCCATAAGTAATATAATACTATACTTACTATCCATCCATCTACATTGTATTGTATACCTACCTGTGGTGGTTTTTTTTTCCTTCATACTAGTTTAGCAGTCTGCTGACAGTGTCCACCAGGTCCGTTATATACAGTATATTATATATAAGCAGTACGGTAGGCCACGGCTGTACCTACCTCTGTGTCGTCAGTGCACTCGTCGTCCATAAGTAATATAATACTATACTATCCATCCATCTACATTGTATACCTACCTGTGGTGGGTTTTTTTTTCTTCATACTAGTTTAGCAGTCTGCTGACAGTGTCCACCAGGTCCGTTATATACAGTATATTATATATATAAGCAGTACGGTAGGCCACGGCTGTACCTACCTCTGTGTCGTCAGTGCACTCGTCGTCCATAAGTAATATAATACTATACTATCCATCCATCTACATTGTATACCTACCTGTGGTGGGTTTTTTTTTCTTCATACTAGTTTAGCAGTCTGCTGACAGTGTCCACCAGGTCCGTTATATACAGTATATTATATATATAAGCAGTACGGTAGGCCACGGCTGTACCTACCTCTGTGTCGTCAGTGCACTCGTCGTCCATAAGTAATATAATACTATACTATCCATCCATCTACATTGTATACCTACCTGTGGTGGGTTTTTTTTTCTTCATACTAGTTTAGCAGTCTGCTGACAGTGTCCACCAGGTCCGTTATATGCAGTATATTATATATATAAGCAGTACGGTAGGTCACGGCTGTACCTACCTCTGTGTCGTCAGTGCACTCGTCGTCCATAAGTAATATAATACTATACTTACTATCCATCCATCTACATTGTATAACTACCTGTGGTGGTTTTTTTTTTCTTCATACTAGTTTAGCAGTCTGCTGACAGTGTCCACCAGGTCCGTTATATACAGTATATTATATATATAAGCAGTACGGTAGGCCACGGCTGTACCTACCTCTGTGTCGTCAGTGCACTCGTCATCCATAAGTAATATAATACTATACTTACTATCCATCCATCTACATTGTATTGTATACCTACCTGTGGTGGTTTTTTTTTCCTTCATACTAGTTTAGCAGTCTGCTGACAGTGTCCACCAGGTCCGTTATATACAGTATATTATATATAAGCAGTACGGTAGGCCACGGCTGTACCTACCTCTGTGTCGTCAGTGCACTCGTCGTCCATAAGTAATATAATACTATACTATCCATCCATCTACATTGTATACCTACCTGTGGTGGGTTTTTTTTTCTTCATACTAGTTTAGCAGTCTGCTGACAGTGTCCACCAGGTCCGTTATATACAGTATATTATATATATAAGCAGTACGGTAGGCCACGGCTGTACCTACCTCTGTGTCGTCAGTGCACTCGTCGTCCATAAGTAATATAATACTATACTATCCATCCATCTACATTGTATACCTACCTGTGGTGGTTTTTTTTTTCTTCATACTAGTTTAGCAGTCTGCTGACAGTGTCCACCAGGTCCGTTATATACAGTATATTATATATATAAGCAGTACGGTAGGCCACGGCTGTACCTACCTCTGTGTCGTCAGTGCACTCGTCGTCCATAAGTAATATAATACTATACTATCCATCCATCTACATTGTATACCTACCTGTGGTGGTTTTTTTTTTCTTCATACTAGTTTAGCAGTCTGCTGACAGTGTCCACCAGGTCCGTTATATACAGTATATTATATATATAAGCAGTACGGTAGGCCACGGCTGTACCTACCTCTGTGTCGTCAGTGCACGCGTCGTCCATAAGTAATATAATACTATACTATTATACCTACCTGTGGTGGTTTTTTTTTCCTTCTTACTAGTTTAGCAGTCTGCTGACAGTGTCCACCAGGTCCGTTATATACAGTATATTATATATATAAGCAGTACGGTAGGCCACGGCTGTACCTACCTCTGTGTCGTCAGTGCACTCATCGTCCATAAGTAATATATTACTATACTATCCATCCATCTACATTGTATACCTACCTGTGGTGGTTTTTTTTTTCTTCATACTAGTTTAGCAGTCTGCTGACAGTGTCCACCAGGTCCGTTATATACAGTATATTATATAAATAAGCAGTACGGTAGGCCACGGCTGTACCTACCTCTGTGTCGTCAGTGCACTCGTCATCCATAAGTAATATAATACTATACTATCCTTCCATCTACATTGTATACCTACCTGTGGTGTTTTTTTTTTCTTCATACTAGTTTAGCAGTCTGCTGACAGTGTCCACCAGGTCCGTTATATACAGTATATTATATATATAAGCAGTACAGTAGGCCACGGCTGTACCTACCTCTGTGTCGTCAGTGCACTCGTCGTCCATAAGTAATATAATACTATACTTACTATCCATCCATCTACATTGTATACCTTCCTGTGGTGGTTTTTTTTTTCTTCATACTAGTTTAGCAATCTGCTGACAGTGTCCACCAGGTCCGTTATTATTATACAGTATATTATATATATATAGCAGTACGGTAGGCCACGGCTGTACCTACCTCTGTGTCGTCAGTCACTCGTCCTCCATAAGTAATATAATACTATACTATCCATCCATCTACATTGTATACCTGTGGAGGCTTTTAGTTGTGCGCATTAAAATATGGAGAACAAAAATGTGGAGGTTAAAAAAATAGGGAAAGATCAAGATCCACTTCCACCTCGTGCTGAAGCTGCTGCCACTAGTCATGGCCGAGACGATAAAATGCCATCAACGTCGTCTGCCAAGGCCGATGCCCAATGTCATAGTACAGAGCATGTAAAATCCAAAACACAAAAGATCAGTAAAAAAATGACCCAAAAATCAAAATTAAAAGCGTCTGAGGAGAAGCGTAAACTTGCCAATATGCCATTTACGACACGGAGTGGTAAGGAACGGCTGAGGCCCTGGCCTATGTTCATGGCTAGTGGTTCAGCTTCACATGAGGATGGAAGCACTCATCCTCTCGCTAGAAAAAAAAAAAGACTTGCGGCAAAAGCACAGCAAAGAACTGTGCGTTCTTCGAAATCACAAATCCCAAAGGAGAGTCCAATTGTGTCGGTTGCGATGCCTGACCTTCCCAACACTGGACGGGAAGAGCTTGCGCCTTCCACCATTTGCACGCCCCCTGCAAGTGCTGGAAGGAGCACCCGCAGTCCAGTTCCTGATAGTCAAATTGAAGATGTAACTGTTGAAGTACACCAGGATGAGGATATGGGTGTTGCTGGAGCTGGGGAGGAAATTGACAAGGAGGATTCTGATGGTGAGGTGGTTTGTTTAAGTCAGGCACCCGGGGAGACACCTGTTGTCCGTGGGAGGAATATGGCCATTGACATGCCTGGTCAAAATACAAAAAAAATCAGCTCTTCAGTGTGGAATTATTTCAACAGAAATGCGGACAACTGGTGTCAAGCCGTGTGTTGCCTTTGTCAAGCTGTAATAAGTAGGGGTAAGGACGTTAACCACCTCGGAACATCCTCCCTTATACGTCACCTGCAGCGCATTCATAATAAGTCAGTGACAAGTTCAAAAACTTTGGGCGACAGCGGAAGCAGTCCACTGACCAGTAAATCCCTTCCTCTTGTAACCAAGCTCGCGCAAACCACACCACCAACTCCCTCAGTGTCAATTTCCTCCTTACCCAGGAAAGCCAATAGCCCTGCAGGCCATGTCACTGGCAAGTCTGACGAGTCCTCTCCTGCCTGGGATTCCTCCAATGCATCCTTGAGTGTAACGCCTACTGCTGCTGGCGCTGCTGTTGTTGCTGCTGGGAGTCGATCGTCATCCCAGAGGGGAAGTCGGAAGACCACTTGTACTACTTCCAGTCCTTTGCAAGGAAGATGAAATATCACAGCAGTCATCCTGTTGCAAAGCGGATAACTGAGGCCTTGACAACTATGTTGGTATTAGACGTGCGTCCAGTATCCGCCGTTAGTTCACAGGGAACTAGACAATTGCTTGAGGTAGTGTGCCCCCGTTACCAAATACCATCTAGGTTCCACTTCTCTAGGCAGGCGATACCGAGAATGTACATGGACGTCAGAAAAAGACTCACCAGTGTCCTAAAAAATGCAGTTGTACCCAATGTCCACTTAACCACGGAAATGTGGACAAGTGGAGCAGGGCAGACTCAGGACTACATGACTGTGACAGCCCACTGGGTAGATGTATTGCCTCCCGCTGCAAGAACAGCAGCGGCGGCACCAGTAGCAGCATCTCGCAAACGCCAACTCGTTCCTAGGCAGGCTACGCTTTGTATCACCGCTTTCCAGAATACGCACACAGCTGAAAACCTCTTACGGCAACTGAGGAAGATCATCGCAGAATGGCTTACCCCAATTGGACTCTCCTGGGGATTTGTGGCATCGGACAACGCCAGCAATATTGTGCGTGCATTACATCTGGGCAAATTCCAGCACGTCCCATGTTTTGCACATACCTTGAATTTGGTGGTGCAGAATTATTTAAAAAACGACAGGGGCGTGCAAGAGATGCTGTCGGTGGCCAGAGGAATTGCGGGCCACTTTCGGCGTACAGGCACCGCGTACAGAAGACTGGAGCACCACCAAAAACACCTGAATCTGCCCTGCCATCATCTGAAACAAGAGGTGGTAACGAGGTGGAATTCAACCCTCTATATGCTTCAGAGGATGGAGGAGCAGCAAAAGGCCATTCAAGCCTATACATCTTGCCACGATATAGGCAAAGGAGGTGGAATGCACCTGTCTCAAGCACAGTGGAGAATGATTTCAACGTTGTGCAAGGTTCTGCAACCTTTTGAACTTGCCACACGTGAAGTCAGTTCAGACACTGCCAGCCAGAGTCAGGTCATTCCCCTCATCAGGCTTTTGCAGAAGAAGCTGGAGGCATTGAAGGAGGAGCTAAAAAAGAGCGATTCCGCTAGGCATGTGGGACTTGTGGATGGAGCCCTTCATTTGCTTAACCAGGATTCACGGGTGGTCAATCTGTTGAAATCAGAGCACTACATTTTGGCCACCGTGCTCGATCCTAGATTTAAAACCTACGTTGGATCTCTCTTTCCGGCAGACACAAGTCTGCAGAGGTTCAAAGAACTGCTGGTGAGAAAATTGTCAAGTCAAGCGGAACGCGACCCGTCAACATCTCCTCCTTCACATTCTCCCGCAACTGGGGGTGCGAGGAAAAGGCTACGAATTCCGAGCCCACCCGCTGGCGGTGATGCAGGGCAGTCTGGAGCGACTGCTGATGCTGACATCTGGTCCTGACTGAAGGACCTGCCAACGATTACTGACATGTCGTCTACTGTCACTGCATATGATTCTCTCACCATTGAAAGAATGGTGGAGGATTATATGAGTGACCGCATCCAAGTAGGCACGTCAGACAGTCCGTACGTATACTGGCAGGAAAAAGAGGCAATTTGGAGGCCCTTGCACAAACTGGCTTATTCTACCTAAGTTGCCCTCCCTCCAGTGTGTACTCCGAAAGAGTGTTTAGTGCCGCCGCTCACCTTGTCAGCAATCGGCGTACGAGGTTACTTCCAGAAAATGTGGAGAAGATGATGTTCATTAAAATGAATTATAATCAATTCCTCCATGGAGACATTCACCAGCAGCAATTGCCTCCAGAAAGTACACGGGGACCTGAGATGGTGGATTCCAGTGGGGACGAATTAATAATCTGTGAGGAGGGGGATATACACAGTGAAAGGGGTGATGAATCGGAAGATGATGATGAGGTGGACATCTTGCCTCTGTAGAGCCAGTTTGTGCAAGGAGAGATTGATTGCTTCTTTTTTGGTGGGGGCCCAAACCAACCAGTTATTTCAGTCACAGTCATGTGGCAGACCCTGTTGCTGAAATGATGGGTTCGATAAAGTGTGCATGTCCTGTTTTTACAACATAAGGGTGGGTGACAATTCCATCTTGCACCTCTTTTTTCTTTCATTTTTCTTTGCGTCATGTGCTGTTTGGGGAGTATTTTTTTAAGTGCCATCCTGTCTGACACTGCAGTGCCACTCCTAGATGGGCCAGGTGTTTGTGTCGGCCACTAGGGTCGCTTAGCTTAGTCGTCACACAGCTGCCTCATTGCGCCTCTTTTTTTCTTTGCGTCATGTGCTGTTTGGGGAGTATTTTTTTGAAGGGCCATCCTGCGTGACACTGCAGTGCCACTCCTAGATGGGCCAGGTGTTTGTGTCGGCCACTTGGGTCGCTTAGCTTAGTCACACAACGACTTTGGTGCAGCTCTTTTTTTCTTTGCATCATGTGCTGTTTGTGGACTATTTTTTTAAGTGCCATCCTGTCTGACACTGCAGTGCCACTCCTAGATGGGCCAGGTGTTTGTGTCGGCCACTTGTGTCGCTTAGCTTAGTCACACAGCGACCTTGGTGCGCCTCTTTTTTTCTTTGCATCATGTGCTGTTTGGGGACTATTTTTTTGAAGTGCCATCCTGCCTGACACTGCAGTGCCACTCCTAGATGGGCCAGGTGTTTGTGTCGGCCACTTGTGTCGCTTAGCTTAGCCATCCAGCGACCTCGGTGCAAATTTTAGGACTAAAAATAATATTGTGAGGTGTGAGGTGTTCAGAATAGACTGAAAATGAGTGGAAATTATGGTTATTGAGGTTAATAATACTATGGGATCAAAATGACCCCCAAATTCTATGATTTAAGCTGTTTTTTAGGGTTTTTGAAAAAAAACACCCGAATCCAAAACACACCCGAATCCGACAAAAAAAATTCGGTGAGGTTTTGCCAAAACGCGTTCGAACCCAAAACACGGCCACGGAACCGAACCCAAAACCAAAACCCGAAAAATTTCCGGTGCACATCACTACTAAATATACACTTTGATGTGTCCCATTCTACTGCTGCTATTACACATTCCAGGACTCTTTAGGCTCAGGGGGCTACAAAGGGGGCTTATGAGCAAGGACAGCAGTTAGTAGTGACTGTAGAAAATCACAATAAAATGAGTGGAGAGAGATCTGTCCTAGTTCAGCAGCCCCCTCAGTCTTTCCTCCTAGGTGCCCCCTGACAGTTGGAGCCCGGAGGCCAGTGCTTCCACTGTCTCGGGGAGAGTTAAACTGCTCCAAAATCTACCACACTGGCTTGAAAGATGTCTGCAGCTGCTTCCACCAACTGGTTCCTGGCCCTGACACTGAACTTCTAAGCTATTAATGTGGCAGAAGTTCATAGCATAGCTGCCAACCAAACATCGCTGGTAAGAAAGGAAATCCACCCAAGAAATCGGTGAAACCAGTAAGAAGATTGTACATCGAGACTTTCTTCAAGGACAACCGGCACACCAGACTCTACGCTTTACTATACAAAAGAAAGTGCTCACCATTACCAGATACACTCAGCAATAGCCATTTCCTTGTATTTGGTATGGCTTCTTTGTATTCAGAATGTCGACAAGCAGGGGCGGATCCAGAAGAAAATGAAAGGGGGGGGGGGCACCATGATAGGGGAACGGTGATAGTTATATTTACATGTACCTAAGGCACGCGTGCTCCAAGATAAGAGGAGTGGTATCACAGGGGGTGCGGCCTCACATAATACGCCATCAGGTAATGATTGGCTGTAGGAGCGCATCCTGGTTTATTGCCAATCTTTCACCCTGATGAAAAGGCTGATTGGGCCTTGAAATGTTGGTCACCTGCTCCATTAGTTATGGGAGCCTGGAAGGCACCCCAGCACAATATCATTATTATAGTTTTTAGTTGGTGGTTGCAGGTGCAGCATACCTTGTTTTGGGCACTGCAGTGAGACGCAGACTGCAGGACACGAACTGCCCATCTTTGATTAGCAGAAGCAGCCAGCTGGATCTCCAACAAACAACATAAGACATCTGCAGGACAGCCCTGTCACAATCACATGGGCCGCCTTCTCAAAGCTGAGGCTGAGTGTGACTGCACCTAGCATGGTGGTAAAGGAAGTGGAGGAGGAAGTGCTGGGATTATTGTGCGGTGTAGTGAGGGCTAATGAAGCCTTCTGCGCCATCATAAGTAACAGTCCTACTCAATGCTGGCATTTTAACCCCACGCCTGGGCTGGACTCTGGCTGGCTGGCAGTGGGGAAGGTAGGTTGCAGTGTGAGCAGGGGGAGGCTGGAGCTGCAGCTCCAGCATCCCCATTGGTTACAACACGGACTTGCTGTTAGAGCAGCGGCGGGTACAGTAGCGGATCTTGCCATGGACAAGGAGGACTTTTGCCCGGGGCGCCGCCTTCCGGAGGGCGCCACACCATGGCAAGATCCGCTACTGCTGTGCCGCCCGCTGTGTCCCCCGTTGTGAAGGGAACTAGACACTACGCGTCTAGTTTCCCTTCGTGGAGAGGACCTTTGCTGTGCAGTGCACGATGACGTCATTGCGTACCGCACAGCATTGTGGGACTGACAGACGCTAGGGGTCATAATTGACCTCTAGTGTCTGTCTATGCCAGATCCGAGGAGAGGAGCGGCGCCGGCGGAGGTCTGCAGTGGTCGGGAGCGGGGATAGTAAGTATTATTATTATTTTTTATATTTTTCAGCTGCGCTACTCTACTGTACAGGGGGCGTAACTGATCACGCCCCCTGTATGAAGCCACGCCCATATTTCCCGTCCGGGGCGCCAAAAGGGCAAGAACCGGCCCTGGGCGGGTACTGGTGCCTGCCGGCTCTTTTATCAACTCTGACTGACGGAAATAGCAGTAGTGCTGCTGCTGTTCTCCTTTTGAAAAAAAGAAGTCAGAAACGACAGGGGGGGCACGGGCCCGAGTGCCCCCCCTGGATCCGCCTATGTCGACAAGTCATAACCAACATGTACAGTAATGTAAAGCATCATTACTGTCTTAGCTTTACATCTTTAAACATCATGGTAAAGCATCAATGTTTAAAGTTATGAAGCTGAAGCAGTAATATTACTGGTTTCTTTGGTCTTATCGACTTACTGTTACCAGTTGGCATATTAAATATTGACACTGTTATAGTAGAGTAATACGGCATTATCTTCATGTATAGTAAAGACTTCTATAGAAGAACTACTGTATAATCTAGAGTAAAAGTTGATTATCACTAGCACAGTAGATCTTGCTGACCATTATTACTGGCATATTCGATTTAAGGATGTTGTGTTTTTATAAACGTCCTTGCTCTTGACACTGAAGCCTTAGAGGCCGAATGCCCTGGACACTGGCATTACATCAGTTTAGATCACTCAGATGTTTGGCTAGTTTAGTAATGCAGACTAGAGGCTTTATTGTCTGGCACAGGTGTTTGTTCAGCGTGATTAGTATTTTTATTTCTCTAACGTCCTCGAGGATGCTGGGGACTCCGTAAGGACCATGGGGAATAGACGGGCTCCGCAGGAGATAGGGCACTTTAAGAAAGCTTTGGATTCTGGGTGTGCACTGGCTCCTCCCTCTATGTCCCTCCCTCAGACCTCAGTTTTACACTGTGCGCAGAGGATGAAGGGCGCACTGCAGGGAGCTGTCTTGAGTTCTTTGCTACAGAAAGCATTTTTGTTTGGATTTTTACCTTTTCACAGGGAGCACTGCTGGCAACAGGCTCCCTGCATCGAGGGACTGAGGAGAGAGGGGCAGACCTTCTTGTCTAAGATAGGCTCTGCTTCCTCGGCTACTGGACACCATTACCTCCAGAGGGGGTGAACACAGGTTCTTACTGGGCCTCCACCCCCAGAGCCACGCCGCCGTTCTCCTCACAGAGCCAGAAGAACAGAAGCAAAAAGACTTCTCAGGCGGCAGAAGCCTTCAGCTTCACAGAGGTAATGCACAGCACTGCAGCTGTGCGTCATTGCTCCACATCACCTCACACACTCCAGTCACTGTATGGGTGCAGGGCGCAGGGGGGGGGGACGCCCTGGGCAGCAATAATAACACCTCTTAGATGGCAAATAGGTATATACATGTACAGCTGGGCACTGTACATGTATATAATTGAGCCCCTGCCATTTTACACGATTTTGAGCGGGACAGAAGCCCGCCGCTGAGGGGGCGGGGCTTCTCCCTCAGCACTCACCAGCGCCATTTCTCTCTCCACAGAACGCTGAGAGGAAGCTCCCCAGACTCTCCCCTGCTTACACACGGTGAAGGGAGTTTAAAAAGAGAGGGGGGGGGGCACATAATTGGCGGATACAGTATAATACAGCGCTGCTGGGGAAAAGCATTCTGTGTTGGTCTCCAGGTTGTTGCGCTGGGGTGTGTGCTGGCATACTCTCTCTCTCTGTCTCTCCAAAGGGCCTTTCAGGGGATACTGTCTTCAGAAAAAGTTTCCCTGGGTGTGTGCAGTGTGTCGGTACGTGTGTGTCGACATGTTTGATGAGGAAGGCTCGCTTAATGTGGAGGGGGAGTGCTTGAATGTCAGGTCACCGTCGGCAACGTCGACACCGGACTGGGTGGATATGCTGAATGTCTTGAATGCAAATGTAAATCTCCTGCATAAAAGATTAGACAAGGCTGAAGCTAGGGATCAGTCAGGTAGCCAGTCCGTGCCTGTCCCTGTGGTGCCAGGACCTTCAGGGTTTCAAAAGCGCCCCATATCCCAGGTCGCTGACACAGATACCGACACAGATACTGACTCTAGTGTCGACTATGAGGATGCAAAATTACAGCCGAAGGTGGCAAAAGGTATTAGGTACATGATTATTGCCATAAAAGAGGTTTTGCATATCACGGAGGAACCCCCTGTCCCTGACACGAGGGTTCACATGTATAAAGGGAAAAAGCCTGAGGTCACGTTTCCGTCCTCATTTGAGCTAAGTGAATTATGCGAAAAGGCTTGGGAGTCTCCGGATAGGAGACTCCATGTTCCCAAAAGGATTCTCATGGCGTATCCTTTTCCACAGAAGGATCGGATACGATGGGAATCTGCGCCTAAAGTAGACAAGGCGCTGACAGGCTTATCCAAGAAGGTGGCACTGCCTTCTCCGGATACTGCTTCCCTCAAGGATCCTGCTGATCGCAAGCAGGAAATTACCATGAAGCACATTTACACACATTCAGGAACTATAGTTAGGTTTGTAGTGCTGTCGTGGCATGGGCAGACTCCTTATCTACAGAGATGGACACCTTAGATAGGGATACCATTCTAATGACCATGGAGCATATCAGAGATGCTGCCGTGTATATGAGGGATGCTCAGAGAGACATTTGTTTACTAAGCTCTAGAATAAACGCTATGTCTATTTCTGCTAGGCGGCTCTTGTGGACCCGACAGTGGACGGGAGACGCCGACTCAAAGCGGCATATGGAGTCATTGCCTTACAAGGGGGAGGAGTTGTTTGGCGAAGGCCTCTCGGACCTAGTCTCTACTGCTACGGCCGGTAAATCGAATTTTTTACCTTATGTTCCCCCGCAGCATTCTAAGAAGGGACCACATTATCAAATGCAGTCCTTTCATTCCAATAAAAACAAGAAGGTACGAGGATCATCCTTCGTTGCCAGAGGTAAAGGCAAGGGAAAAAAGCTGCACTCAGCTAGTTCCCAGGAGCAGAAGTCCTCCCCTACTTCCGCACGTCCACAGCATGACGCTGGGGCTTTCCGGGGGGGTCAGATCAAGTGGGGGCATGTCTTCGTCTTTTCAGCCATGTCTGGGTTCAATCACAGGTGGATCCCTGGGCAATAGAGATTGTTTCCCAGGGATACAGACTGGAATTTGAAGACATGCCCCCTTGCCGGTTTTTCAAATCGGCTCTGCCGGCTTCCCTGTCAGAGAGGGAGCTAGTGTTAGCGGCAATTCACAAATTGTACATTCAACAGGTGATAATCAAGGTTCCTCATCTCCAGCAAGGAGAGGGTTATTATTCATCCCTGTTTGTGGTACCGAAACCGGACGGTTCGGTCAGACCCATTCTAAATCTAAAATCCCTGAACCTGTACTTGAAGAGGTTCAAGTTCAAAATGGAATCGCTCATAATGGTCATCGCCAGCCTGGAGGGAGGGGATTGGATGGTGTCCCTGGACATAAAGGATGCGTACCTTCATGTTCCGATTTTCCCCCCTCACCAGGCGTTTCTGAGATTTGCAGTACAGGATTGTCACTACCAATTTCAGACGTTGCCGTTTGGTCTTTCCACGGCCCCGAGAATTTTCACCAAGGTAATGGCGGAAATGATGGTGCTCCTGCGCAAGCAGGGAGTCACAATTATCCCGTACTTGGACGATCTCCTTATAAAGGCGAGATCTCGGGAGAAGTTGCTGGACAGCGTGTCTCTGTCCGTGAAGACGTTGCAGATGCACGGCTGGATTCTCAATTTACCGAAATCCCAGCTAGTACCTGCAACGCGTCTGACCTTTTTGGGCCTGATTCTAGACACAGACCAAAAAAGAGTTTTTCTTCCGGTGGAGAAGGCTCAGGAGCTCATAGCCCTGGTCAGGAACATTTTAAAGCCAAAAAAGGTTTCGGTGCATCATTGCACAAAGGTTCTGGGGAAGATGGTGGCTTCATACAAGGCCATCCCCTTTGGCAGGTTCCATGCGAGGACTTTCCAATGGGACCTATTGGACAAATGGTCCGGGTCCCATCTACATATGCAGAAACGGATCACCCTGTTTCCCAGGGCCAGGGTATCTCTCCTGTGGTGGCTGCACAGTGCTCACCTCCTAGAGGGTCGCAGGTTCGGCATTCAGGACTGGATCCTGGTGACCACGGACGCGAGCCTCCGAGGTTGGGGGGCTGTCGCACTGGGAAGAAATTTCCAAGGTCTCTGGTCAAGCCTAGAGACTTGTCTCCACATCAATGTCCTGGAGTTAAGGGCCATTTACAACGCCCTACGCCAGGCGGAGGAATGGCTTCAGAACAAACCGGTTCTGATTCAGTCGGACAATATCACGGCAGTGGCTCATATAAACCGCCAAGGCGGCACAAGGAGTAGAGTGGCCATGGCAGAGGCGACCAGGATTCTGCGCTGGGCGGAAGGCCATGTAAGCGCACTATCAGCAGTGTTCATCCCGGGGGTGGACAACTGGGAGGCGGACTTCCTCAGCAGGCACGACCTGCATCCGGGAGAGTGGGGACTTCATCAAGAAGTCTTCACACAGATCGTGGATCGGTGGGGACTGCCTCAAATAGACATGATGGCGTCCCGTCTCAACAAAAAGCTAAAGAGGTATTGCGCCAGGTCAAGAGACCCTCAGGCGGTAGCGGTAGACGCTCTGGTGACACCATGGGTGTTCAGATCGGTCTGTGTTTCCTCCTCTGCCTCTCATACCCAAGGTGTTGAGATTAATAAGATTAAGAAGGGTCAGAACAATTCTCATTGTTCCAGATTGCCCAAGGAAGACTTGGTATCCGGATCTGCAAGAGTTGCTCACAGAAGATCCGTGGCCTCTTCCTCTAAGGCAGGACCTGCTGCAGCAGGGGCCCTGTCTGTTCCAAGACTTACCGCGGCTGCGTTTGACGGCATGGCGGTTGAACGCCGGATCCTAGCTGAAAAAGGGATTCCGGAGGAGGTCATTCCTACCCTGATCAAGGCTAGGAAGGATGTGACATCGAAACATTATCACCGTATATGGCGGAAATATGTTTCTTGGTGTGAGGCCAGAGCTGCTCCTACGGAGGAGTTCCATTTGGGCCGTCTGCTTCACTTCCTTCAAACGGGAGTGAATTTGGGCCTAAAATTAGGGTCCATAAAGGTCCAAATTTCGGCCTTATCCATTTTCTTTCAAAGAGAATTGGCTTCTCTTCCTGAAGTACAGACTTTTGTGAAGGGAGTGCTGCATATTCAGCCTCCCTTTGTACCTCCGGTGGCGCCTTGGGATCTTAACGTGGTATTAAGTTTCCTCAAGTCACCTTGGTTTGAACCACTCAAAACAGTGGAGTTGAAATACCTCACTTGGAAAGTGGTCATGTTGTTGGCCTTAGCTTCTGCAAGGCGTGTTTCGGAATTAGCGGCTTTATCATATAAAAGCCCATACCTGATTTTTCACGTGGATAGGGCAGAGTTGAGGACTCGTCCTCAATTTCTGCCCAAGGTGGTCTCATCTTTTCATATGAACCAACCTATTGTTGTGCCTGTGGCTACACGGTACTTGGAGGACTCCGAGTCCCTGGATGTGGTCAGGGCTTTGAAGATTTACGTGACCAGAACAGCTAGGATCAGGAAGATTGAAGCTCTGTTTGTTCTGTATGCGGCCAACAAGGTTGGCGCTCCTGCTTCAAAGCAGACAATTGCTCGCTGGATCTGTAACACGATTCAGCAGGCGCATTCTACGGCAGGATTGCCATTGCCTAAATCGGTTAAGGCCCATTCCACTAGGAAGGTGGGCTCTTCTTGGGCGGCTGCCCGAGGGGTCTCGGCACTACAACTGTGCCGAGCTGCTACTTGGTCGGGGTCAAACACCTTTGCAAAGTTCTATAAGTTTGATACCCTGGCTGAGGAGGACCTCCTGTTTGCTCAATCGGTGCTTCAGAGTCATCCGCACTCTCCCGCCCGTTTGGGAGCTTTGGTATAATCCCCATGGTCCTTACGTAGTCCCCAGCATCCTCTAGGATGTTAGAGAAAATAGGATTTCACTTACCGGTAAATCTATTTCTCGTAGTCCGTAGAGGATACTGGGCGCCCGTCCCAAGTGCGGACTTCTTCTGCAAGACTTGTATATAGTTATTGCTTACATAAGGGTTATGTTGTAGTTGGTCGGTCTTGAACCGAGGCTATGTTACTTGTTCATACTGTTAACTGGGTGTTTATCACAAGTTATACGGTGTGATTGGTGTGGCTGGTATGAATCTCGCCCTTAGGTTACATAAATCCTTTCCTCGTACTGTTCATATCCTCTGTGCACAGTTTCTCTAACTGAGGTCTGGGGGAGGGACATAGAGGGAGGAGCCAGTGCACACCCAGAATCCAAAGCTTTCTTAAAGTGCCCTATCTCCTGCGGAGCCCGTCTATTCCCCATGGTCCTTACGGAGTCCCCAGCATCCTCTACGGACTACGAGAAATAGATTTACCGGTAAGTAAAATCCTATTTTTTAATTATCTTGTTTTTTATAGGTATATCTCAAGCACAGATTTTGAAAATGACTTAGGTCCAGATGTACTAAGCCATGAAAAGTGATAAATTGCACGGTGATAAAGTATAAACCAACCAGCTCCTAACTGTCATTTTTCAAACCCAGCCTGTAACATGGCTCTGATTGGCTGGTACTTTATCACCATGAAATATATGACGGCGTAGTACATTTCTCCCCTACAATATGTCCCGTTTTACCCTGAATTTTGGGATACTCCACCACCACTTTGCATGGTATTACCAGGGGTGCTATTGCAGTGGCAGCCTTTGAGACGAAGGCTGTTACACTGGGTTGGGTTTGGCCCACCATACCGACGCCAGGATCCCGGTTGTTAGCTGGCTGGCCGGGATGGGGGGGGGGGGGGGTTATAGCGCAACGGAGCTCCTTGCGGACTCACTGCATCGAAACAGGTTCTATATCCACTCAATGGGTGTAGTGGATGCCCGCGAGTGGGAATAGTCCCTGCTGGTTGGCATGCCGACCGGCGGGCTGTTTACTGTTCGGGATCCCGGTGTCGGTATAGAGGCCGGCGGTCTCCTAACCGGCGGTCACATAACCGCATCCCGTTACACTCATAGACAGATAATCAGTATAGAGGGACAGAGTCTTGTATTATTATAAGGTAGTGAACACGTTGCTGCGACTGACTGGACAAGTAGCTGCAGGTTCTTCTGACTCAAAATTAGCCCCATTACTCTCCCCCCCCCCCCCCCCTCACCCCCACCCCACAAAAAAAAATGCATATACTGTTTAAAAAATTTTTTGTAAATAGGGACATACTTATGCAGGGGATTAGTACGAAATCACGCTGGACGGGATCCTGGCGAGCGAAATACCGACACCGGAATCCTGACCAGCACAATCCCGACAGGGGTGGCGAGCGGAACGCAGACCCTTGCGGGTATGGTGCCTTGCTACGCTCGGCACACTCATTTATTCTCCCTCTATGGGTGTCGTGGACACCCACGGAGGGAGAATATGTCGTGATTGTGCTGGTCGGGATTCCAGTGTCGGTATTTTAACCGCCGGGATTCCGTCCGGCGGGATCTTGACCGCATCCCTTATGCAGTGCACACACATTTCATGTCTATAAAATGAACACATATCTATGCAGTACATATGTGCATGCGCGTATTAGTCACACGTCTCTCAGTCCATTCACAATGCTGTGGAAGAAAGTTAACAAGAGAAAACTGTTCAAACTGCTTTTCTAGAATAAAGCACATAAAAGAGGTAATGGAGGCCTTTGTCAGTGATGCATTGTTCTCCCAGCTTTAACTGTTTCTTTCTTCTTCCCATCTTTCTGACTTCCAGCACGCTCGTACAGAATATCACTCTTTCCATTATTAATTTGCGTAGTCGTTTTCTTTGTTCATTTTTGTAAGTACATGCAAGGAATAGCACATCTCCATCACAATGCATTGTTATCTGACGAGCACAAAGCAGCGTTAATTGGTCTTCTGTGGCAACAACATGGCTTATTATTTTATCACAGAAATGCAGCAAAGTTTAGTAATCTTCCACTGCACAATGAGTTTGTACAGTATAAGGTAGACCTCAAGCCTCCATATTAGTAGACCAAGGCTTATTTCTATATATTTTGAGCTTTCATTTTAGTGTCAGATAGAAGTACAGGTGCACAGTACAGTGTATACCTAAGACGTTCCAGCTGCCTATATGGCTAAGCTAGTGCTACTATACAAAGGGCCTTATTCAGACCTGATCGTAGATGTGCCGCCAGCCCGCCCCCTCCCGCCCAGCAACCACCTCTGCCTGTTAATCAGGCAGAGGCGATTGCAGGGTTGAGACGGCCGTCGGCTGTTTGGCATGCACCGGCGCATGTGCAGTTCAGACCTGGGGCCTAATTCAGACCTGATGGTAGATGTGCTAAATTTAGCACATCTATGATCAGGCACACTGACATGCGGGGGGACCCACCCATCCACACAAGTACAAAAGCATTGCACAGCGACGATGCTTTTGTACTTGAAGAGTAGCTCCCTGGCAGCGCAGCTCTTGCGCGATGTCATGGAGCTAACCGTCGCTGTGCTGGTCAGCCCCCTGCACGGACCAGCACAGGGCCTGCGTTGCCCGGACCGTGCCACCTGAGTGGCGGCCAAATACCACCACTCCGCCCCCTCCAACCCAACGACCGCCTCCGCCTGTCAATCAGACAGAGGCGATCGCAGAGCTGAGACGGCCGTCGCTATCTGGCATGCGCCGGCGCATGTTCAGACCAGACCAGTTCAGACCTGATCGGCTGCTGTGCGAAAACGCACAGCACCGATTAGGTCTGAATTAGGCCCTTAAGCAGGACACATTCTATTTTAAGAGAAACTCCGCCTTCAGAGAAACCTTTTGTCTAGTCAAATTTGTTTATTTTCATTGTTTGGATACCGCAGCAAATACAGATGGATACCAGAACAGATGTGCTGCCTAGAAACAAAGGCCAACAGCAATAAACAAAGGTCACTAACGATAAACCAAGGATAATAACAGTAAACAAAGGGCAACAACAATAAACAATTCTGCTAGGATAATACAATTCTCTAAAGGTAGACTCCCCTTTCCTTTTAAGGTCCATGTGGTCAATGTATTAATATGTCCATTATTATTACACTGAGACATCTTGCGTTGCCACTGTATGCAGCGATGCAGGAGGTCTTATCACTGAAATGTTTAAAATGAGAGTCACCAGAGAGGTGTTATGATAACTCACCACTCTGACAATCACTGTCCTGCCTGTATCGCAACAGCAAGTAACTCTGACTGCGTTGCATCTGTAGAGGATGGTGCCTTTCGTGAAATGGACATTTTTAGATGCGCCATGGCAGTGTTTTGGGGCGAATAACCCAGCTTCCATACTTGTTTAGGGTGTCCGGAAGCAGCTGGGTCATGAAGGCAACAGGACTGAAACCTCCTGCAGCTCTGATTCATGGTTTTCAGTAGACCTCAGGTAATAATAGAATATTATTAATAATAATAATAATAATAATAATAATAATATAAAGTACTAAACCTGGCTAATCAGATCGTACATCAATTCTTGACTGGTTCTTGCGGCAAATCAGAAGAAGTTCTTTATATGAGAGGTCAGCAGGACCAAATCCTCCTCTTGCCCCATTTAAGTTTTTCATTAGGTCTCAGATGAGTGCTTTCAGGTCAATTAAAGCTTCAAGTTTAAAGATTTACTCTACAATAAATATATCCCAGAAATGAACTAAAGGCTCTCATGAGCTTTAATTGGATCACCTTTATATACAGGAGGAGATTTATCAAGCTTGGCGAGAGATATAAAGTACTAAACAATCAGCTTCTAAAGCTGGGTACACATTTGTCCAATCCTCAGTAGATCCAACTCTTGACCGACTTGTCTGTCCGACATTGGACAAGTGTGTACCCTCCGCCGACCAATCCCTTCCCCTGATCCTGGTCACCTGTCGGGTTTCCTGTTTTTTAAACACGCTTAAGTACCTGGAGACCCGACTGCCTACCAGGCGACCAATTCTGCAGTGTGTTGGGTTGCTGAGACTGGAGCAGGCAACCGATCTCTAGTCCTGGCAGCCCAAAACACCATCAGTGTGGCAGTGTTGCGGGATCCGGATGGATCCCATCACTGTCTGCTGCTGCGAGATCCGGTGGGCATGGCAGCGGAAGTTGGTGTAGGGAATAGTGGCAGAGGACATAGTGGCGATGAAGACAGCATAGGAATTGGTTGCGGGAGGCAGCAGAGGGCATGGGAGCGGGACTGGAGACTTTACCTGCAGAGTTTAGCAGCGGGTGTCATGCTCAATGGTGGAGGTTTCTCTTTTCAAAAAATGTTTACCTTCAAGATGGCCACTGCGAGCCAATATTAGTGCAAGGCAGCGGTGTCATTCCAAAAGTGAAGTAGGGACGATGAAGTGCTCTTGAAGATAGAAGATGCCGTGGAAGTCCTGGATGAGCGTCAACTATGCAAAAGAGCTTAAAAGCCGCCTCCCTACAGATGAAGATGCAGTGGAAGTCCTGAACGGATTTAATGAACAATTAATTAGAATAGTGCATAAAGATTGCTAGGAATAGTACACGTCCTCCCTTGATGTATCACATCTTGGAGAGAGAAAGTGGATAAAGCACCTGCTAATCAGCGCCTGTCTTTTTTCAAACACAGCCTGTAAAATGACAGTTAGGAGCTGATTGGCTGGTACTTTATTTTTCTCCACTTTATCACTCTCCAATGTATGATTATACATCTCCCACTTGGTGACAGGTCCCTTTAATTTTTTTTCCCAATAAAACTGGCACTAGGATGGCCATGCACTGAGATTCAATATAAACGTCAGACTCCTTGCATGTGACATTATGGGGTTAAGACAGAGCCTCTGTTGATAAATACGTACACCTGGTATACAGATACAGTAAGTGTAACCTCTACTCTAGCTAATGGCAAAATGTACTGTTTAGTAATACAGACACTCAAGGATAAACACTAACTCATTGTGAGAGAACACTTTACCCCAGCAGGTCAGGTGGCTCTCTACACACTGTCCGTAGACAACAATGAAGTGAAATGATCTTTCAAGGTTCCCCTGCAGTTATAACTAAAAGAATGAATGTGTTTTATTTGAGCGTGTTAAGGAGTATTGGAAGCATAAAAGTAAAATAAAATAACTAGCTGACTTGGTTGGCTGTTTTTATCAAGGATGTGACGGTTATTTGTATTGTATGATATTTACTACAGTATATAATGTAACTAGCTGCGTGTCTTTGGGTATACTACCATACCTCCCATACCTTTGGGTATACTACCATACCTTTTTGCGGGACAGTCCCGCTTTTTGGGCACTGTCCCGCTGTACACTCACGGGCCGCAGTGTCCCAAGGGGGGAGGCAGTTGGGTGGCTCCCTGTCACTTACTGCTCTGCATAGCAGAACAGCAGTGCACAGCGTCTATTCACGGGAGACAGAGGGACTGGGGGCATGCCAGCAGCTCAAATTGAGGAGCAGCACCAACTGCCATTGGGTCCCGGCCGGCGATGTTTGGCACCGTTTGGAGTGGCAGTTGGTGCAGCTACTCTATTTGTATTTTGAACTGCGCTGCAGCCTCATCTCTGGAGCCGCCACTGGTCTTATCCATAGCTTCTTGCACAGAAAATAGAGTTTCTGCACCTTCATATTTATATATATTTTTTTCCCTAGGGCTTATGTGATCTGAGCAGTATACCCAAAGACACGTGGCAAGTTACATTATATACTGTAGTAAATATCATGCAATACAAATAACCATCACATCCTTGATAAAAACAGCCAACCAAGTCAGCTAGTTATTCTTTTATTTTATTTTTTATGCTTCCAATACTTTTTAACACGCTCAAATAAAACACAGTCATTGTATTATTTATAACTGCAGGGGAACCTTGGAAGATCATTTCACTTCCTTGTTGTCTACTGTACAGTGGGGGTCATTCCTAGTTGATCGCTCGCTAGCAGTTTTTAGCAGCTGAGCAAACGCTATGCCGCCGCCCACTGGGAGTCCATTTTAGCTTAGCAGAAGTGCGAACGAATGTATCGCAGAGCGCCTGCAAACATTTTTTGTGTAGTTTCAGAGTAGCTCAAAACCTACTCAGCGCTTGCGATCACTTCAGACTATTCAGTTCCGGTTTTGATGTGACACACCCGCCCAACATTTGCCCAGCCACGCCTGCATTTTCCCTGGCACGCCTGCGTTTTTCTAAACACTCCCTGAAAACGGTCAGTTGCCACCCAGAAACGCCCACTTCATGTCAATCACTCTGCGGCAACCAGTGCGACTGAAATGCTTCACTAGACCCTGTGCAAAACGGCATCGTTCGTTGTGCCCATATATCACGTGTGCGCATTGCGCTGCATACGCATGCGCAGAACTGCCGTTTTTTAGCCTGATCGCTGCGCTGCATACAAATGCAGCTAGCGATCAACTCGGAATGACCCCCAGTGTGTAAAGTGTTCTCTCACAATGGGGGAGATTCAAATGTCTGAAAAGTCAGTTGGGAGTCTGTTTTTTTCCTGTCTATTAAGGTGGGTACACACTGATAGATATATCTGCTGATCCGTCATGAACTGGATCACCACCAGCCACCACAGCATGTGTACGGGCAGCCAGCTGGTCGCCCGTACACACACAGTGATGCGCCAATATATCGGTAGATATATTGGCCGTCGGCTGTGCTGTAGTGCCGACGCAATATGTCTGCGAACGACAGAGTTCACAGACATATCGCCCGTACACACTGGCCGACGGACCCGCAATATATCGGCAGTTCAATAGAACGCCCGATATATCGGCCAGTGTGTACCCACCTTTAGATAGGAAAAAACAAACACCCAACCGACTTTTCAAACATTTGAATTCCACCCAATGAGTTAGTGTTTAGCCTTGAGTGTTTGTATTAATAAACAATACATTTTGCCATTACCTAGAGGAGACACTTAGCTGTATACCAGGTGTACATATTTATCAACATAGGCTCCTAATGCCATAGGGGGTCATTCCGACTCGATCGCAAGCTGCACTTCGATCGGGTCAGAAATGCGCAGGCGTGTCGTTGCCCGGCGACGGCAGTGACGCCGTGAACAAAGAAAGACAGGAGGAAGGCGTTCTGGGGCGTCAACTGACCGTTTTCAGGGCGTGGTGCGGAAAACGCAGGCGTGTCCAGGCGTTTTGAGGGCGGATGTCTGACGTCAATTCCGGGATCTGCACCGCTGGAACGATCGCACAGGGTAAGTAACTCTTACCCTGGTCTTCTTTTACAGGAAACTTTTTTGCATAGCAGGGCTGCACAAGCGATCGCAGCCCTGCTATGCAGAAATACACTCCCCCATAGGCGGCGTCTAGTTGATTGCACGGGCAGCAAAAAGTTGCTACGTGCGATCAACTCAGAATGACCCCCATAGTCACATGCAAGGAGTCTGAGGTTTATATTGTATCTCCGTGCATGGCCAGGCTAGTGCCAGTTTTATTGGTAAAAAAATTAAAGGGGACCTGTCACCAAGTGGGAGATGTATAATCATACCTTAGAGAAAAATACTGTACCAGCCAATCAGCTCCTAACTGTCATTTTACAGACTGTGTTTGAAAACTGACAGGAGCTGATTAGTTGGTACTTTATCCACTTTCTCTCTCCGTGCTTTGATACATCAAGGAAGGAAGTGACGGCTCCAGAGGTGGGGAATGCAGCACAGTTAAAAATTCAAATAAGGGACCCACACCAACTGCCAGTGAGTCCCGGCCGGCGATGTTTGGCACCGTTTGGAGTGGCAGTTGGTGTTGCTCCCTTATTTGAATTTTGAACTGTAATGCAGCCCCACCTCTGGATCTGCCACCGGATGGGACACGATGACAGTAAATGTGTGCTACCTGTACTCACACATTCAATAAAAATTTTAAAAGCAACACATTAATTGCAAACAGCTGCATACAGCTGTTTGTTACACATCCTGATTAAAAATTGCTGTCATGGAAATGCAAACTGCTCCCATAGGTTGCACAGCTGATACTACCAGGTAGAGCCTAGCCCTTGGAAGCACTAATTGCGGGCAGACGGGCTCTATCATGGCAGTCTGTCCTTATGTAGTGAATGCTTGTATAATTTTATATTACATCCCCCTCTTAGCTTTTCTTTTGTCTGCCCTGCATGTTTATACTCTTCAATGCCAATGTATCCTCATACACCTATACATTTTGCGCATATGGTACTTCTTGGATTTGTGTACTTCCCCTAAATTTTTGCATGTTATTTGAATTATAGCTGCATACAAAGTCGCTCCGAGTTGATCGCTCGCTAGCTACTTTTAGCAGCCATGCAAACGCATAGTCGCCGCCCACGGGGGAGTGTATTTTTGCTTTGCAAGAGTGCGAACGCCTGTACAAAAACATTTGCAAAACAAGACCAGCCCTGTAGTTCAGCCCTGTAGTTACTTATTCTGTGCGATGATTGCTGCGACGAAGGTCCTGGAATTGACGTCAGATACCCGCCCTGCAAACGCCTGGACACGCCTGCGTTTTTCCGAACACTCCCAGAAAACGGTCAATTGACACCTATAAACTCCCACTTCCTGTCAATCTCTTTGCGACCGGCTGTGCGAATGGAATTGTTGCTAGAAGAAGCGCAAAACAACGATGCTCTTTGTACCCGTACACCACGCGTGCGCATTGTGGCTCATAAGCATGCGTAGTTTTGACGTTTTTTTTAAATGATCGCTACGCAGCAAACAACGGCAGCTAGCGATCAACTCAGAATGAGGGCCATAGTGCACTGGGAACTGGGATTAGTGTTTGGGAATCTGGTGGAGCTGAACCGACAAGCTGTCTTGTTACGTGTCGCTACGTATCGAACTGATCAGTTCCTCCACTCCGTTTATCTCGTTTTACACTGTCGACTCTCATGTCAGGTGGTGCGTGGCGTCCCATGTGTGTAACCAGAAAGAGAGGTCGACAGAAGAGACTGAAGAATGCATGTCAGTGGGAACTGGGATATGGTTCTCAATTTAATTATTGCATTAAACTGCATAATTTACTAAAATGCTTTCAACGGGTTCAGTATGATTTACCGACGGACACAATACCGACTTTCATAATCCCGACAGCCATTGACTGACAGTCAAAATACTGACACGGTAAAAATACCGACATTCCTTATGCCAACATGTTCAAAATGCCGACATAGGGCAATATTTAATAATATTCGTGTTTGAGTCGGTTTGTGTAGTGTTTAAACTCGTTTTGTATCGGGTGGATTTTCATGCAACTTTTTGAATCCATATACGCAAAGTTACGAAGCAGTCGACTTTATTGTTTTCGTGTTTTCCGATGTCGATGCCAGTCGGGTTTTTTTGGCACATTTATGGCCGTCATTGTCGTTTGCGTACGTGTTTTTGATGTATTTGCTGTTTTTTTCCCTAAGTTAAACGCGGCAGGGTTTTTTTTCCCCCGCGGCCGCATTTTCACTTTCAGTTTCGATTTTCATCCCCGTTCGTGATTGGTTGTGTTTCAGATGGTAGGAGTGTCTGTGCGCAACCATATAATTACGCCCCAAACCGTCCGCACCTCGTGGGTTTAGTTAGTGGTGAGGAGGAGGGAGGTTGTGCTGTGGAGGTAGGTGAATTTGTGGTTTGAAGAGGAGTGGTGGTAGCGATTTCTAAGTGTGGTATTGTGTTTGAAAGTCGTCTTGTCATTCTTGTTGTCTTGTATTTTGTGGTTTTGTCTCATTTTTAGTCCAAGTTATTTTTCTTTATAGTCCCTTGTCACTGTTTGTGTGTGTGTGTGTGTGTGTGTGTGTGTGTGTGTGTGTGTGTGTGTGTGTGTGTGTGGTGTGTGTGTGTGTGAGTTGTGTAGTGGTAGTGGAGGAGTGTGTTGTTTGTCTTTTTTTTCCCCCTGTGTTAACTGTTTACACACACAATTATGTGTGACTCAGAGGTGGAGGGTGTGAGTGAGGGGGAGGAGGTTGGTCAGGTGGAGGAGGTGAGTGTTAGTGAGGTTAGTGAGGTGGAGGAGGTGGGTGAGGTTGCTGCAGCAGCCTCAAGTGATAGTGACAGTCAGAGTGCTCCGCAGCCACGCACCACTACTAAGACTGGGCGGAATGTTAAGTTTAGTTTTGCTGAAAATGTGGCATTGGTGCGTGAGCTGATTAAGTATCAGAGGCAGCTATTTGGCCCTGAGTCCGCCAAGGTGCCAACATGGAGGAAGACGGTGTTGTGGGCGAAAGTAGTTGCTGCTGTCAATAGTGAGGGGGTGGTCAAGCGGACGGAGGACACGTGCCGCAAACGGTACTATGACATAAAGCGATGTGTCAAGTCCAAAATGGCCAAGGAGGCCAAGGAAGCTCAGGAAACCGGTGGTGGGCAGCCCTATATTGCAAGTTATCTGGAGTATGAGGAGCCCATGCGGAGTGTAATCCCTCCAGAAGTTGTCTCTGCAACCCATGTCCGGGATTCAGATAGGCCCAGGAAGAATGGTGAGCATGTGTATTTGCTTTTTTTTTTTATTATTATTTGTTTTTTTTGTAATGTGTGTCATGTGATGTTGCATATTACTCCCATCTTCAAGTGTGTGTCAGCAAATACATTGTTTTGGTTAATGTTTTATATAAAAGTCAATGTAACATCTTACTTTATTGTATGTCATGTGTTTTTCAGACAGATTTTTTTGCATGTGTAGTTTGGACTTGGTGTGTCTCTGAATTGTCCTGCAATAATGTTTTCCTTTTGGGTTTTTTTTTTTTTTTTAAATTGTGACTATGTTTTATATTTAAGTGATCCATGTGGTTTTGTTTAAAAAAAAAAAGTGGTTGTGATGTTAGAGGCTGGAGTACTGGAAAGGGGTTTGGGAACCACTTACATGTGTAATGTCATCTTTAGATAATGTTATTTATTTTATTTTTTACATTTTTTTTAAATTTTAGTTTTTTGCTTGTATTTGTACCGTGACACCACACTGCAGTGTTTTTTTTTAAAGAAATTGCTGCATTTTGTTTTTGCTCATATAGTGGTAATGTGTCTTTGGAGTGCCACATCACAGAGCAAATTAGATATTGCATCTGTAATATTTTTCCTTCCAATACAAAATGAAGTTGTGTTTTTTTATGAATTTTTAAAAACCTTTCCTTGAACTTGTGGCCTATGTCAGTGTCCTGTACATGTTTTCCTGTGTTGATGTTGCCATAGTGCATATGTGTTTTGTAGAGATGAGCGCCGGAAATTTTTCGGGTTTTGTGTTTTGGTTTTGGGTTCGGTTCCGCGGCCGTGTTTTGGGTTCGACCGCGTTTTGGCAAAACCTCACCGAATTTTTTTTGTCGGATTCGGGTGTGTTTTGGATTCGGGTGTTTTTTTCAAAAAACCCTAAAAAACAGCTTAAATCATAGAATTTGGGGGTCATTTTGATCCCAAAGTATTATTAACCTCAAAAACCATAATTTGCACTCATTTTCAGTCTATTCTGAATACCTCACACCTCACAATATTATTTTTAGTCCTAAAATTTGCACCGAGGTCGCTGTGTGAGTAAGATAAGCGACCCTAGTGGCCGACACAAACACCGGGCCCATCTAGGAGTGGCACTGCAGTGTCACGCAGGATGTCCCTTCCAAAAAACCCTCCCCAAACAGCACATGACGCAAAGAAAAAAAGAGGCGCAATGAGGTAGCTGACTGTGTGAGTAAGATAAGCGACCCTAGTGGCCGACACAAACACCGGGCCCATCTAGGAGTGGCACTGCAGTGTCACGCAGGATGTCCCTTCCAAAAAACCCTCCCCAAACAGCACATGACGCAAAGAAAAAAAGAGGCGCAATGAGGTAGCTGACTGTGTGAGTAAGATAAGCGACCCTAGTGGCCGACACAAACACCGGGCCCATCTAGGAGTGTCACTGCAGTGTCACGCAGGATGGCCCTTCCAAAAAACCCTCCCCAAACAGCACATGACGCAAAGAAAAAAAGAGGCGCAATGAGGTAGCTGACTGTGTGAGTAAGATAAGCGACCCTAGTGGCCGACACAAACACCGGGCCCATCTAGGAGTGGCACTGCAGTGTCACGCAGGATGGCCCTTCCAAAAAACCCTCCCCAAACAGCACATGACGCAAAGAAAAAAAGAGGCGCAATGAGGTAGCTGACTGTGTGAGTAAGATAAGCGACCCTAGTGGCCGACACAAACACCGGGCCCATCTAGGAGTGGCACTGCAGTGTCACGCAGGATGGCCCTTCCAAAAAACCCTCCCCAAACAGCACATGACGCAAAGAAAAATAAAAGAAAAAAGAGGTGCAAGATGGAATTGTCCTTGGGCCCTCCCACCCACCCTTATGTTGTATAAACAGGACATGCACACTTTAACCAACCCATCATTTCAGTGACAGGGTCTGCCACACGACTGTGACTGATATGACGGGTTGGTTTGGACCCCCCCAAAAAAGAAGCAATTAATCTCTCCTTGCACAAACTGGCTCTACAGAGGCAAGATGTCCACCTCATCATCATCCTCCGATATATCACCGTGTACATCCCCCTCCTCACAGATTATCAATTCGTCCCCACTGGAATCCACCATCTCAGCTCCCTGTGTACTTTGTGGAGGCAATTGCTGCTGGTCAATGTCTCCGCGGAGGAATTGATTATAATTCATTTTAATGAACATCATCTTCTCCACATTTTCTGGATGTAACCTCGTACGCCGATTGCTGACAAGGTGAGCGGCGGCACTAAACACTCTTTCGGAGTACACACTTGTGGGAGGGCAATTTAGGTAGAATAAAGCCAGTTTGTGCAAGGGCCTCCAAATTGCCTCTTTTTCCTGCCAGTATAAGTACGGACTGTGTGACGTGCCTACTTGGATGCGGTCACTCATATAATCCTCCACCATTCTTTCAATGTTGAGAGAATCATATGCAGTGACAGTAGACGACATGTCCGTAATCGTTGTCAGGTCCTTCAGTCCGGACCAGATGTCAGCATCAGCAGTCGCTCCAGACTGCCCTGCATCACCGCCAGCGGGTGGGCTCGGAATTCTGAGCCTTTTCCTCGCACCCCCAGTTGCGGGAGAATGTGAAGGAGGAGATGTTGACAGGTCGCGTTCCGCTTGACTTGACAATTTTCTCACCAGCAGGTCTTTCAACCCCAGCAGACTTGTGTCTGCCGGAAAGAGAGATCCAAGGTAGGTTTTAAATCTAGGATCGAGCACGGTGGCCAAAATGTAGTGCTCTGATTTCAACAGATTGACCACCCGTGAATCCTTGTTAAGCGAATTAAGGGCTCCATCCACAAGTCCCACATGCCTAGCGGAATCGCTCCGTGTTAGCTCCTCCTTCAATGTCTCCAGCTTCTTCTGCAAAAGCCTGATGAGGGGAATGACCTGACTCAGGCTGGCAGTGTCTGAACTGACTTCACGTGTGGCAAGTTCAAAGGGCATCAGAACCTTGCACAACGTTGAAATCATTCTCCACTGCACTTGAGACAGGTGCATTCCACCTCCTATATCGTGCTCAATTGTATAGGCTTGAATGGCCTTTTGCTGCTCCTCCAACCTCTGAAGCATATAGAGGGTTGAATTCCACCTCGTTACCACTTCTTGCTTCAGATGATGGCAGGGCAGGTTCAGTAGTTTTTGGTGGTGCTCCAGTCTTCTGTACGTGGTGCCTGTACGCCGAAAGTGTCCCGCAATTCTTCTGGCCACCGACAGCATCTCTTGCACGCCCCTGTCGTTTTTTAAAAAATTCTGCACCACCAAATTCAAGGTATGTGCAAAACATGGGACGTGCTGGAATTTGCCCATATTTAATGCACACACAATATTGCTGGCGTTGTCCGATGCCACAAATCCACAGGAGAGTCCAATTGGGGTAAGCCATTCTGCGATGATCTTCCTCAGTTGCCGTAAGAGGTTTTTAGCTGTGTGCGTATTCTGGAAAGCGGTGATACAAAGCGTAGCCTGCCTAGGAAAGAGTTGGCGTTTGCGAGATGCTGCTACTGGTGCCGCCGCTGCTGTTCTTGCGGCGGGAGTCCATACATCTACCCAGTGGGCTGTCACAGTCATATAGTCCTGACCCTGCCCTGCTCCACTTGTCCACATGTCCGTGGTTAAGTGGACATTGGGTACAACTGCATTTTTTAGGACACTGGTGAGTCTTTTTCTGACGTCCGTGTACATTCTCGGTATCGCCTGCCTACAGAAGTGGAACCTAGATGGTATTTGGTAACGGGGGCACACTGCCTCAATAAATTGTCTAGTTCCCTGTGAACTAACGGCGGATACCGGACGCACGTCTAACACCAACATAGTTGTCAAGGCCTCAGTTATCCGCTTTGCAGCAGGATGACTGCTGTGATATTTCATCTTCCTCGCAAAGGACTGTTGGACAGTCAATTGCTTACTGGAAGTAGTACAAGTGGGCTTACGACTTCCCCTCTGGGATGACCATCGACTCCCAGCAGCAACAACAGCAGCGCCAGCAGCAGTAGGCGTTACACGCAAGGATGCATCGGAGGAATCCCAGGCAGGAGAGGACTCGTCAGAATTGCCAGTGACATGGCCTGCAGGACTATTGGCATTCCTGGGGAAGGAGGAAATTGACACTGAGGGAGTTGGTGGGGTGGTTTGCGTGAGCTTGGTTACAAGAGGAAGGGATTTACTGGTCAGTGGACTGCTTCCGCTGTCGCCCAAAGTTTTTGAACTTGTCACTGACTTATTATGAATGCGCTGCAGGTGACGTATAAGGGAGGATGTTCCGAGGTGGTTAACGTCCTTACCCCTACTTATTACAGCTTGACAAAGGGAACACACGGCTTGACAAATGTTGTCCGCATTTCTGGTGAAATACTTCCACACCGAAGAGCTGATTTTTTTGGTATTTTCACCAGGCATGTCAACGGCCATATTCCTCCCACGGACAACAGGTGTCTCCCCGGGTGCCTGACTTAAACAAACCACCTCACCATCAGAATCCTCCTGGTCAATTTCCTCCCCAGCGCCAGCAACACCCATATCCTCCTCATCCTGGTGTACTTCAACACTGACATCTTCAATCTGACTATCAGGAACTGGACTGCGGGTGCTCCTTCCAGCACTTGCAGGGGGCGTGCAAATGGTGGAAGGCGCATGCTCTTCACGTCCAGTGTTGGGAAGGTCAGGCATCGCAACCGACACAATTGGACTCTCCTTGTGGATTTGGGATTTCGAAGAACGCACAGTTCTTTGCGGTGCTTTTGCCAGCTTGAGTCTTTTCAGTTTTCTAGCGAGAGGCTGAGTGCTTCCATCCTCATGTGAAGCTGAACCACTAGCCATGAACGTAGGCCAGGGCCTCAGCCGTTCCTTGCCACTCCGTGTGGTAAATGGCATATTGGCAAGTTTACGCTTCTCCTCCGATAATTTTATTTTAGGTTTTGGAGTCCTTTTTTTACTGATATTTGGTGTTTTGGATTTGACATGCTCTGTACTATGACATTGGGCATCGGCCTTGGCAGACGACGTTGCTGGCATTTCATCGTCTCGGCCATGACTAGTGGCAGCAGCTTCAGCACGAGGTGGAAGTGGATCTTGATCTTTCCCTAATTTTGGAACCTCAACATTTTTGTTCTCCATATTTTAATAGGCACAACTAAAAGGCACCTCAGGTAAACAATGGAGATGGATGGATACTAGTATACAATTATGGATGGACTGCCGAGTGCCGACACAGAGGTAGCTACAGCCGTGGACTATTGTACTGTACTGTGTCTGCTGCTAATATAGACTGGATGATAATGAGATGTAGTATGTATGTATAAAGAAGAAAGAAAAAAAAACCACGGGTAGGTGGTATACAATTATGGATGGACTGCCGAGTGCCGACACAGAGGTAGCTACAGCCGTGGACTACCGTACTGTGTCTGCTGCTAATATAGACTGGTTGATAATGAGATGTAGTATGTATAAAGAAGAAAGAAAAAAAAAACCACGGGTAGGTGGTATACAATTATGGACGGACTGCCGAGTGCCGACACAGAGGTAGCTACAGCCGTGGACTACCGTACTGTGTCTGCTGCTAATATAGACTGGTTGATAATGAGATGTAGTATGTATAAAGAAGAAAGAAAAAAAAAACACGGGTAGGTGGTATACAATTATGGACGGACTGCCGAGTGCCGACACAGAGGTAGCTACAGCCGTGGACTACCGTACTGTACTGTGTCTGCTGCTAATATAGACTGGATGATAATGAGATGTAGTATGTATAAAGAAGAAAGAAAAAAAAACACGGGTAGGTGGTATACAATTATGGATGGACTGCCGAGTGCCGACACAGAGGTAGCTACAGCCGTGGACTACTGTACTGTGTCTGCTGCTAATATAGACTGGTTGATAAAGAGATGTAGTATGTATGTATAAAGAAGAAAGAAAAAAAAACCACGGGTAGGTGGTATACAATTATGGATGGACTGCCGAGTGCCGACACAGAGGTAGCTACAGCCGTGGACTACTGTACTGTGTCTGCTGCTAATATAGACTGGTTGATAAAGAGATGTAGTATGTATGTATAAAGAAGAAAGAAAAAAAAACCACGGGTAGGTGGTATACAATTATGGACGGACTGCCGAGTGCCGACACAGAGGTAGCTACAGCCGTGGACTACCGTACTGTACTGTGTCTGCTGCTAATATAGACTGGTTGATAAAGAGATGTAGTATGTATGTATAAAGAAGAAAGAAAAAAAAACACGGGTAGGTGGTATGCAATTATGGATGGACTGCCGAGTGCCGACACAGAGGTAGCTACAGCCGTGGACTACTGTACTGTGTCTGCTGCTAATATAGACTGGTTGATAAAGAGATGTAGTATGTATGTATAAAGAAGAAAGAAAAAAAAACCACGGGTAGGTGGTATACAATTATGGATGGACTGCCGAGTGCCGACACAGAGGTAGCTACAGCCGTGAACTACCGTACTGTGTCTGCTGCGACTGGATGATAAATAATGATATAAAAAATATATATATATCACTACTGCAGCCGGACAGGTATATATTATATAATGACGGACCTGCTGGACACTGTCTGTCAGCAGAATGAGTTTTTTATAGAATAAAAAAAAAAACACCACACAAGTCACACGACGAGTGTTTAACTTTTTCAGGCAATCACAATATAGTATACTACTAACTATACTGGTGGTCAGTGTGGTCAGGTCACTGGTCAGTCACACTGGCAGTGGCACTCCTGCAGCAAAAGTGTGCACTGTTTAATTTTAATAATATGTACTCCTGGCTCCTGCTATAACCTATAACTGGCACTGCTCCCCAGTCTCCCCCACAATTATAAGCTGTGTGAGCACAGTCAGATATATACATAGATGATGCAGCACACTGGGCTGAGCAGTGCACACAGATATGGTATGTGACTGAGTCACTGTGTATCGTTTTTTTCAGGCAGAGAACGGATTATATTAAATAAAACTGCACTGTCTGGTGGTCACTGTGGTCAGTCACTACTAAACTCTGCACTCTCTACAGTACTCCTAAGCTCCAGTAAATCAAGTGTCTCTGTCTCAAATCAATCTCACTCTCTCTCTTCTAATCTAAATGGAGAGGACGCCAGCCACGTCCTCTCCCTATCAATCTCAATGCACGTGTGAAAATGGCGGCGACGCGCGGCTCCTTATATAGAATCCGAGTCTCGCGAGAATCCGACAGCGTCATGATGACGTTCGGGCGCGCTCGGGTTAACCGAGCAAGGCGGGAAGATCCGAGTCGCTCGGACCCGTGAAAAAAAACATGAAGTTCGGGCGGGTTCGGATTCCGAGGAACCGAACCCGCTCATCTCTAGTGTTTTGGTCATTGTTTTTTTTCTTTTTCTGGTCCTTATGTTTGTTTTAATTAAAAACCAAGCATTTCTAAAAGAATAAATGTTTATAAGCATAATGGGTGGATGTATACACAATAGCATGATTTTTTAATATAATTCATTTTATACAGTGTCTGAAAAAAGCAGCACTCCTCGTCGGCCAGTAACTCCTATCACATCTGATGATGATGACGCTGCGGAAGCAGGTAATGTGTCCATTGTAGTATAGGGTATGCTTGTAAAGGAATGGCCATAACCAAATTGCACTTTCATTAAAAGGTCCATCAAAAGAAGTATGGAGCAGCAGAAGTGGCACTTCTGAAAGACATCACCACAAAAAACCTGTGGCCGAAAAGAAAGCAAGGTCGTATGTCCCGGCCCAAACACAGCAGGCTACCCCGCCACGAAGATTATCGTCCGTATGTTCTGTCCCCCCACTCCAAATTTTGGACACACCTCCAAGGCGTCATCCACACTCCCCTCATCTTGATTGTGAGTATCAAACTGTAAAAAATTTGTAAAAATTCAGCACGTAATCAAAATATTTCATAACCGCATTAAGTCAAAACACATCAAAAAAGTAAATACTTACCGCAGTAAGTAAAAGCTGAAATGTAATCCAAGTTAAATGTCCTTGTCCACATCCAGTAAAGATATGTATGTCCACTTGAGCCATACAGTATGACATTGTGTGTAAGATGCTGCAACAAAAAAGCATGTTTGTTTTATTGAAAAAAGTAAGGTTGTTTTTCAACATTTCACATGTGTGTTTGAGGTAACATTGCAAAATACATATAAAAACATTACTATGTTTGTTTGAACAAAGCTATAAGGTAAGACATTATGTATTACAATGTGTTTTTATGGTGGAGTATGTGTGAGCTACAATAAAACTAAAGTGTTTGCTTTCACAATTAAGTAACCAGACACATTTGCCACAAACAGGCATATGTATGTATTTAATCTATGAGTGATGATGTTGCTAGCCAGAATAGTTGAAAGCAACAGTGAATCACATGTGTTCCATGGGGTAAATTTACTAAGATGGCATTCTATTGAAGATGGGATGTTGCCCATAGCAACCAATCAGATTCCAGATATTATCTTCTAGAAGGTGCTAGATAAATGAGAAGTAGAAGCTGATTGGTTGCTATGGGCAACATCCCATCTTAAATAGAACTCCCATCTTAGTAAATTGCCCCCCATGTGTAGTGATTTGTTTACATTTCTCAAACATATGGATAGCTAACGGAGATTTGTTTAACATTTCAGCTTCTAGTCCTGGGAACAGCATCCCTCCACAACAACAGCAACACAGTAACATGGAGGAGACAAACATATTAGAAATGCAGCCATTAATGCAAGGAATGAGCCCCCCAGCACCTGTGAGTACACCACCACAGCAAAGCACACCACCACTACAACACAGCCCAACAACACCAGGAACACAAGGCCCTGATCAGGTGTTTTGGACCATTTGGGCTAGACAGCAGGCAACTAATGAAGATTGCCTGCGTAAGCAGACACAAATGTTTGCAAGCCTACCATCTCACCTCAGAATAATATCAAGAAATCTGAGTAGACAAAATGAACAAACAACCAGAATAGGCAATACCATGGAACTCATGCGTACAGACATTACACAGGTCATGGGCAACTCACAGCGCATAATGGAAGAACAGCACAGACAACAGCAAAGTTATATGAGCATTTTTCAAAACAATCAAAAGATTAATGAAAGTTTATTCCGAATAGTAGACAATCAAAATGCTGCTACACGTGAACTCAATGCCACCCTCACTAACCTGAATGAAACACTCAGATGCATGCACCAACAGCAAACAAGCAGCAGTTCTGGTACGACTACACCAAATATCACGCCAGTCTCATCACCACCAAGACGCTCCACCAGAGCACGACAACATGACAGTGCTAAAGGCAAAGGGCAGGACAAGCAGCCACCAAAAAAAATGTGAAAAAAAAACAAGTTAGACATTTGTGATAAGTAACTCAAAAAAGTTAGCAAGTGTTTTTGTTGCTAAAATAATATAACACTTAGGTCCTTGACCCTTTTTTCAACATCATTAATTATAAGTGGGCCAAAGAAAAAAAAAATAGGACGCACATTTATTCATTACCATTTTTATTTGGTATTGGAGGCGGGAAATGTTGATGGAGCCACACATACATGTTAGCAGGAAGTAAACTGACCACTTGATTTTTTTCTAATCATTACTCTTTCTAGATTCCAATCATTCTCTTTGCCTGCAGACAATCCAAAATACAATGTTACTGATACATATCTTAGCTATCTTATCTATACAACATTACAAGAAGAACACAATTGAATTGCGTAAAAAGCTTGTAATATGTTGCCTTTGTTTTGTTTGAAAAACATTGTCCAAATGAATGTCAGTATTGTTGGGACATGTTTGTGTGTGTTAAAAATTATTAAGAATGTTTTGACACGTGATGCAGAAACAAACAAATATGTAATTTTACAACAAAAAGCACAAACTGTCTATAATAATGTATATGTGTGGCAAACTGTGTATTTACTTACACATCATCAAGTTTACAGCATCAAACATTAGGAAATAAATTATTCCTGATTACAGTAAGTTTGTGAGTCTTAAATATGATGGTGCATCACACATAGGGACACATGTATTCCTCAAGGCTAACATATTATATGTTGAGGAGTGTTTTTTGGGAACACAGGTTCTCAAACTCGGCCCTCAGGAACCCACACAGTGCATGTTTTGCAGGTCTCCGCACAGAATCACAAGTGACATAATTAGCTCCACCTGTGAACCTTTTAACATATGTCTGTGAGTAATTCATACATCTGTGCTTCTACTGGGTTTCGTGAAAAACATGCACTGTGTGTGGTCCTGAGGGCCGAGTTTGTGAACCTGTGCATTAGGACGTTACACACAATGATAAAGTGAAATACTAAATGGATGATGTGGGCTTGTAAGAAATTAGCACTGCAAGTTTACGATCACTTATCCAGACTTAATGCATGCCACTCATAATCTGTTGTTTTGAGATTAAAAATACACATAATACACATGCGACATTTGTTTTTCATATAGCGAGGGTATGTTTGTATGTGTCAAGGAGACAGACACATTCTGAGTAATGGTTTTGTAGAAAAAAAACAAAACATCTATTTATGATTACACAACAAATGAAATAAGCAAACCAAGCTTACCTTAGAAATAGCGATTGATGATCTGTTGCCTAACCTGCCTCCCTACATCAATACTCCAAGTATCACCAGATGTCTCTAATTCCTCTGCTTGCTGGCTGCTTTCTTCCTCCTCCTCCTCCTCCTCCTCCTCCACAACATGTGGCAGATGTTGTTGCAAACACATGTTATGAAGAAAGCAGCAGCAGAACACAATTTGAGTCACCTTGGAGGGACTATACAACAAAAGGCCACAAGACTTATCCAGACACCAAAACCTAGATTTCAGCACACCAAAACATCTTTCTATCACATTCCGCGTGGACTTATGTGCATTATTGTAATTGTGTTCAGCAGGGGTATCAGGTCGGGACAATGGAGTTAGAAGCCAAGAGAAACAGCCATATCCTCCATCACCTAAAAGACAGATATAGTAACGTGATTCATGTTAAGATACAGCAACACATAAGTAACACACAGTGGGGCAGATGTATTAACCTGAAGAAGGCATAAGGAAGTGAAAAACAAGTGATATGTGCAAGGTAATAAAGGCAGCAGACAATCTGTTCCTAAATGTTAATTTACATATTGGAGCTGATTGGCTGGTGCCTTTATCACCTTGCACAGATCACTGGTTTCACACTTCCTTATGCCTTCTACAGGTTAATACATCTGCACCTGTATTTGGACAAAGTATACGCAGGCCTACACATATCAAATTACATACCCAGCAGCCATCCATCTGGCATTTGTCCGTCCTCAAACTTATTAAAAAGGGATGACTGACTGAGGATGAAGGAGTCATGGCAGCCCCAAGGGTAACCAGCAACAACACTCATTATTTTGAGATTTGCATCACAAACCACCTGCACATTTGTGGAGTGTTCGAAATGGCTGTTTGTATATATGTGCTGCCTGCCCCTAGGTGGTCTCAGCTGAATGTGTGTGCAATCTATGGCTCCAAGCACATTGGGCATGCCAGCCAGCTCATAGAAATCTACCCTGATGGCATGCCACTGAGACTCCTGGGTAGGGAAGCAGATTAAGGCCTCGATGTGGGGCTGCAAAACAGCCAACACCTGTGTGTACATTTTAAAGAACAATAAACATGAGATTTTAGGACAGAACTGGCCACGAGAAATTAAAACAAACACAAAACAGAAGAGGTCGTTAGGTATACATCACCTGTGTTAAGATTCTGGAAAATGAGGGCTGTGAGATTCCTATGACATCCCCAGACACAGCCTGAAAGCTGCCAGTAGCCAGAAAGTGCAACACAGCCATGAGTTTGTGCAGGCCTGAGACAGGGCGAGAGCGTGCTGTCTCAGGGTCTAGGCCCTGTTTGACAAGGTCATACAGACGGAAAATGTTGTTACGATTTAGACGGAACATCTGTATGACCTTATCATCGGACAATGCGTTCAAGTTTAAACGCCCCCTAAAAAAAAGAGGCCTGCGCAGCCTCCGCGGAACCTGTATAACCTGCGCTGACCATGTTCAGTTTCTTGGCCCTGGTTACTTACAGGCTGATGTCTGAGTCTGAGGAATCCCACAGCACACAAAAGATCACTGGCCCACAGTCCTGCTGCCATTTCTGAGTGTAGGTGTATTGAAATGGGCCTAACATCCTTTTATAGGCATCCTAATTCAGGTGTGAGTGATTTTTTATTTGCAACACATGTAAACACGACTGAAAAAAGCAGGTCTATTTTTTTGCCGCTTTTTTTAACGAATCGCAAAAAAAATACGACCGCATTGGAGCACTCAGAGACTAACACCCAAATGTGAATGAATAGTGAATTCCCGTATTCTATGAAATAACAGCCGCGTTTGACCGATGGTCTATTCATTCGTATTTCGGAACGTTGTCATTCAAACCATTACGAATAGACCAGACACTGCCGAGATTGGTACTTAGTGAATTCCCGGATTGGGACTTAGAAAAAAAAACACAAATCGGCCAAACTCGGATTTTTAGTAAATACTGGCCATAGTCAGAATACTGATATTTGGTCAACATGGACACCGTGCAAGTGTACCGTGTCCCCTCGCATTGCTCGATGCGCTCGCCATGCTTCGGGCACACTATTATATTCCCCCTCCAAGTGATGGTAAAGTATGAACAAAAAATACACAGAATGATGGAAGTGGGCGCTAGTAACTGGCTATGAGACACTTATTTTCCTTAAATACTTAACACTGACTGCAGCTTCACAAATTGAGGTGCTGAACCTCAACAAATATAATACAAAAAGTAAAAAAACACAGAGAAGCGCTGTCATGGAAAGTAGTGAATGGTACAATGTATTAAAACATCCTACTTAACAATACAAATAAAACAATTTCTAAACAGTTAAAAAGTGACTAATATAATAGTCTCAGCACGCTATGTATATTTTTGTAACTTTCAGTAGAATTTGTATCCAATGGTATATCCACTATAAAGCTCCCTTAGAAATATTGTAACTATATTAACCTTTACCCTTGATAGTAAAACTCTCACATTTAAAAGGGACTTCAAAAATGTAAGCTCCACGCGTGGGCTAAATGGACATGTGAGCTCCTTAAGTGATTAAAAGTTCAGATGAAAGCTAAGAAGTCCATTAATTGTGTGGGTATAGTAACCAGTTCACTGTTACAATGTACCCTTCAATAATAATTTAAATATAGAGCAACTTTCCACTTATTTGCTCCCAGCGATGTCATCCAGAATTTAAGAGGCTTTGCCAGGGTAATATATTGAAAGCACAGTTCAAATGCACAGTTTCATGATAAATAAGCGTATATCGCTATAAGGCAGTCTGTAAGGGTGTAGTATGGTATGCCGGCGGTCGGGCTCCCGGCGACCAGCATACCGGCGCCGGGAGCCCGACCGCCGGCATACCGACAGTGTGGCGACCGCAAATGAGCCCCTTGCGGGCTCACTGCGCTCGTCCACGCTGCGGGCACGGTGGCGCACGCTATTTTATTCTCCCTTCAGGGGGGTCGTGGACCCCCACGAGGGAGAATAAGTGTTGGTGTGCCAGCTGTCGGGATTCCGGCGCCGGTATACTGAGCGCCGGGATCCCAAGAGCCGACATACTGAAGACCACCCATCTGTAAATGTGCAGTGCTTACCACAGCCTCTATTGGTAGTATGGATGATCAGCAATTCCTAATTGATCACGGGCGCCGGCTGCCCAATCCGCTCAATGCGGTGCAAAGGAAGCTGTCCAGAGCTGTGCTGTTTGCGGCTTATGCAGCTCTCACTGTGGAACGGTCAAGAGAGCATAAGCACAAGCCGTTATCCGCTGGGCTCACAGCGGTAGGATGAGAGCTGCCAAGGACGTGCTGTTAGTAGTGCTGTAGTCACTCTCCAGTTGAAGCGGTCAGCGGGATACTAAACAGGATACTTTAAAAGTATGAACAAGTCTGTTTTGGGGTAAAAATTCCTTAAAAACGCATGTCGGCATTTCAAATATCGGTATTCTGACTGTCGGCATTTTGAACATGTCGGTACAATGAATTTCGGTATTTTGACCGTGTCGGTATTTTGACTGTCGGTCAATGGCTGTCGGGATTATGACCACCGGTATTGTGTCATATCATTATGAAATATATTTATTAGTAACATCTGAATTTTAATAGTAATATGATAACGTCTAATGGAATCAATGGTGTTGTGGTTTTGACAATTCTTTTTCTCAGTTTTCCTTTGAAATGTATATAAGTAGAAATAAAATGATCACCACAGTATGTCCCATACCACCCCCTTCCCTGTCCCCTCCCCATCCCAACCCTGATATACTTACCAAGCCTCCAGTACTATCCTGCGGATCTGTGCCCTTTCCGTCAATGTATCTATGGTGCTGCCACCTTCGATTAGTGTATAGTTTCCCGAAAGCACCTCCTGTAGATCATATGAAAAGACAAATCACTGCAACTTAGCAAAACTTATAATGGGATAAGCGTTTAATGGAGCAGTATTATACCAGTTCCATTATTTACATTTTTTGTTAGAAAAAATGACCTAAAGAATTTTCCTTATGTACCCCAGACCCAGGGCAGGATGTACTAACGGAAAAATGCAGTCAAAACTCTGAGCTTGTACCCACTACAGAGCCATCCCTAGGCACAGGCAGCCCTGGCAAATGCCTAGGGGCATATGAAAAGCATAGGGGCATCTGGGTAGGCCGGACTTCTAAATTTAGGCTATACCTTTATTGCAGCTGCTGTTACCGCTGTAGCTTTACTATACCCCTTTCACATTGCCATTGCCGGATCCCACCACATTGCCATTGCCGGTATCGGAAACAGGTCCTGCCCGGGTGGAATTCGGCTACTGCTGGCTTCGCTGACCCGGTAATATGCCGGGCGGGTTGCCATGGCGGCGGGGGGGGGGTGCGGAGCTGGCAGCAGGGGCAGAGGAAGAGGCGGCGCTGGGAGGGGAGATCATCTCTGCACCGCCTCTCCCTGTGTAGTGAAGGGTCCCAGGACGCATCGACCCAGGAGCCTGTTTACGCTGCCATTGACACGGTATTTAACCCGGGAATAACACTGCTTTATTCCCGGGTTGAATTGCCGGGTCAGGCGACCCGGGATTTCGGCTATGGCGCTTTCACACCGCACGCTGACCCGTGACGACCCGGCAATATGCCGGGTCGATACTGGGTTATTTGTGCGGTGTGATAGGGGTACTATACTGGCCAGTGCAATAAAGTTTTTTTTGCTCATTGTGGCACAGCGTGACGTCATGCGGCCCATCTGAGACAGGCAGAGCAGGGCAGCCGTAGTGGCGGGCAGCCAGATGTTGTGGTGGCTCAAGAGACATTTGTGTCGGCAGGGGCCAGAGTCTGCAGGGATTCATTCATGTTGTTTGAGATATTCAGTATATATATTTTTGCCTGAAAATGCATCTTATTCGCAACCCAATGCATCTAGGATGCACACATGGAGACTGTGCCGATTAATGTGAAATATGAAATTTGTGGCGAGATTCAAATGTTATTGCCCCTATATCCTGACTAAAGTGAAGGGAGATCGCAGGGAGCGATGTACAAAATGTCGCCCATTTTCGCGTTAATCATGCCCATAGCAGTCGGGTTTGCAATTATATCCAAAAAGGACAGCCCTTCCTATAAGAGTGTGATGACCTCCGGGTTTACAACCCGTGAGTCTACTGAGCATGTGCAAGCTGTGGGAAGGGGGGTGGGTCCATGCATGCGACATTAATAAATGCCGCATGCATACAATCAGTGCAGGAATGTTTACCAAATAACATTTTGAAAGTCAAATCTGTATTGATATGTATTACATTTCAGAGTGTACGCGCATGTCACAAGAAATGGTGTAGTACAGGTTGAGTATCCCTTATCCAAAATGCTTGGGACCAGAGGTATTTTGGAAATGGGATTTTTCCGTATTTTGGAATAATTGCATACCATAATGAGATATCATGCTGATGGAACCTAAGTCTAAGCACAGAGTGCATTTATGTCTCATATACAACTTATACACACAGCCTGAAGGTAATTTTAGCCAATATTTTTTATAACTTTGTGCATTAAACAAAGTGTGTCTACATTCACACAATTCATTAATGTTTCATATACACCTTATACACACAGCCTGAAGGTCATTTAATACAATATTTTTAATAACTTTGTCTATTAAACAAACTTTGGGGTATATGCAATTGCGGTCGAATTCCCGAAATTGTCGAAAAACGGGACTTTTTCGCCCAAAAAAAATTATCGACAATGCAATTCAGTACTTTCCGTCAAAAAAACGGACTTTCCAAATTCGACTTTTTGAAATTCGACATTTGTCAAATTCGACATTTCTGCAATGGTACAAAAAATTAGCCAAAAGTATATTCAATTGAAGTTTGGAAATTCGACAACAGTGCTTTTAGACAGTAAATTCGTCATTTTCAATCCGCCACACTTTGGTGGCGGAATCTAATAAAAAAAATGTAAAACATGTTTTTTTGGGTGTTTTTTTTATTGGTAATAGCATATCTATTTATATTAGAAGGGATTAGGTACTTGGTTTGTCTATTTTGGAGGCACAAGTACTATTCATCTATTTTTTAAAATATATATATATTTTTTTTTAAATGGAATGGTAAAAACCCGAAAAAAAATGGCGTGGGGTCCCCCCTCCTAAGCATAACCAGCCTCGGGCTCTTCGAGCCGGTCCTGGTTCTAAAAATCCGGGGGGAAAAATGACAGGGGATCCCCCGTATTTTTAAAACCAGCACCGGGCTCTGCGCCTGGTGCTGGTGCAAAAAATACGGGGGACAAAAAGAGTAGGGGTCCCCCGTATTTTTTACACCAGCATCAGGCTCCACTAGCTGGACAGATAATGCCACAGCCGGGGGTCACTTTTATACAGCGCCCTGCGGCCGTGGCATTAAATATCCAACTAGTCACCCCTGGCCGGGGTACCCTGGGGGAGTGAGGACCCCTTCAATCAAGGGGTCCCCCCCAGCCACCAAGGGCCAGGGTGAAGCCCGAGGCTGCCCCCCCCCCCATCCAAGGGCTGCGGATGGGGGGCTGATAGCCTTGAGAAAAATGAAAGAATATTGTTTTTTCCAGTAGTACTACAAGTCCCAGCAAGCCTCCCCCGCAAGCTCGTACTTGGAGAACCACAAGTACCAGCATGCGGGAGAAAAACGGGTCCGCTGGTACCTGTAGTTCTACTGGAAAAAAAATACCCAAATAAAAAAAGGACACGCACACCGTGATAGTAAAACTTTATTACACACATGTCGACACATACATACTTACCTATGTTCACACGCCGACCTCTGTCCACTTGTCCAAGTAAAATCCACGTGTACCTGTGAATGAAATTATACTCACCTGATCCAGTGTCCAGATTATAATCCACGTACTTGGCAAAAAAAAATAAAAAATGAACACCCGTACCAAACGAACTGAAAGGGGTCCCATGTTTACACATGGGACCCCTTTCCCCGAATGCAGAGACCCCACGTGACTGCTGTCACAGAAAGGTCTCTTCAGCCAATCAGCGAGCGCAACGTCCTGGCACTCTGCTGATTGGCTATGCGCGTCTGAGCTGTCAGACAGCGCATCGCAAAGCCTCTCCATTATATTCAATGGTGGGAACTTTGCGTCAGCGGTGAGGTCACCCGCGGTCAGCGGCTGACCGCGGGTAACCCCACCGCTGACGGCAAAGTTCCCACCATTGAAACTAATGGAGGGAGCTGTGCGATGCGCTGTCTGCCAGCAGACGCGCATACAGCCAATCAGGTGAGTGCCACGAAGTAGCGCTTCCTGATTGGCTGAAGGGACCTTCTGTGACAGCAGTCACGTGGGGTCCCGGCATTCGTGGAAAGAGGTCCCATGTGTAAACATGGGACCCCTTTCAGTCCGTTTGGTCCGGGTGTTGGTTTTTTTTTTTTTTGCCAAGTACGTGGATTATAATCTGGACACTGGATCAGGTGAGTATAATTTTTTTCTCAGGTACCCCGGATTCTTCAGTGACGAGGGGGGCGTGGCAGTCGGCGGGTCAACATAGGTAAGTATGTATGTGTCAGCATGTATGAAATAAAGTTTTACTTTCACGGTGTGTGTCTCCTGTTTTTATTTAGGTATTTTTTTTCCAGTAGAAATACAGGTACCAGCGGGCCCATTTTTCTCCCGCATGCTGGTACTTGTGGTTCTCCAAGTACCAGCTTGCGGGGGAGGCTTGCTGGGACTTGTAGTACTACTGGAAAAAACAATATTCTTTCAATTTTCTCAAGGCTATCAGCCCCCCATCCGCAGCCCTTGGATGGGGGGGACAGCCTCGGGCTTCACCCCTGGCCCTTGGGTGACTAGTTGGATATTTAATGCCACGGCCGCAGGGCGCTGTATAAAAGTGACCCCCGGCTGTGGCATTATCTGTCCAGCTAGTGGAGCCCGATGCTGGTGTAAAAAATACGGGGGACCCCATCTCTTTTTGTCCCACGTATTTTTTGCACCAGCACCAGGCGCAGAGCCCGGTGTTGGTTTTAAACATACGGGGGATCCCCTGTCATTTTTCCCCCCGGATTTTTAGAACCAGGACCAGCTCGAAGAGCCCGAGGCTGGTTATGCTTAGGAGGGGGGACCCCATGCCATTTTTTTGGGTTTTTTTACCGTTTTTTTAAAAATCGGATCAAAATCCGTCAAATCGTCCGTTTTTCGACAGCGGGACTGTCGAATCCGTTTTTTATTGAATATGTTGAATTCCGGCACCCACTTGCCGGAATTCGACGGTCGAATTGTGTCGAATTAAAAAACGTCCGAAAAATTGCCGCGATTCGCCGCTAATTGCATGTACCCCTTTGTGTACATTAAGCCATCAAAAACAAAGGTTTCACTATCTCAGTATCACTCAAAAAAGTCCGTATTTCGGAATATTTGGATATGGGATACTCAACCTGTATTCAAATACAGTGTGAGTAAAGTGAAAGAAAAAGGTGTATTTAAAATTCTCATAAAAGACCTCTGGCTGCCGTCTGTTCTTAGTGGCTGAATGTCAGTTATTTATTAGTATATATGGGCTACTGTAGTTTGCCTTGTTAGAAATGTACTGTATATAATGTATTTTATAATGTAGAGAGTTATCAATTAATCCTCTTAACTGTGCTCTCTCATTGCTTTAAGGCTGGGTACACACTCGGCGATTTGCACCCGATATATTGTCCGATCTGGCGGATCGGACAATAACCAACTATAAGAAAACATCGAAGTCCACCACCATGCACCAAGATCTAGCAGGTTCGCAAAAGAAGTCCTCTGCAACCCAAACAATCACCTCTACGATGCTCCGAACACCGACGGCCAACTCCAGGCATTGCAAGTCGCCCAAGAAGAGGTGGAGGCATTGTTCAAAAGGGCCAAACCCAGGAAAGCTCCGGGTCCTGACGGTGTCCTGAGCATGTGCGGGTCAGCTCACCCCCATATTCACCAAGATGTTCAACAAATCGCTGGAGCTACAAATAGTCCCTTCCTGCCTTAAAAGGTCTACTATCCCGGTCCCCAAGAAACCGTCTATCACGAACCTGAACGACTACAGGCCGATAGCATTGACGTTTGTGGTCATGAAAACGTTCGAGCGTCTGGTTTTGAATCACCTGAAAACTGTGATTGGCCCCCAACTGGACCCCCTACAGTTCGCCTATCGATAGAATCGGTGTGTAGAGGATGCAGTCAACCAGAGGTACTGTGCTCCTCGATACTGGTATGGTACGGCTCCATCAGCGCGAGGGACAGATGCAGGCTCCAAAAGGTGGTCAGAACTGCAGAGAAGATCATTGGGGCCGACCTTCCCTCAGTCCAGGACCTGTACCTGTCCAGAACTAAAAAGCAGACAACGAAGATAGTAAAAGACCAGCTACACCCCGGCCACAGCATGTTCAACTTGCTTCCTTCAGGCAGGCGTTACAGGGCCGTCCCAGCTGGGTCCACCAGAAGCCTCAAAAGTTTCTTTCTCCAAGCGGTCTGCCTGCTGAACTCCTGAACATTGACTGACTAGAAGTACATGTAACTAACTTGTGCCCCTAAGGTATACCTATCTGTGTGACTTTACTTGCCCCCCCCCCCCCCCCACCTGCTTATCTGTTACCTACTTGGCTGTTGTACAGCAAACCGAAGACAAATTCCTAGTATACACAAGTATACCTGGCCAATAAAGCTGATTCTGACTCTATCCCTCTGTCATAATTATAGAGGTTGAATCCAAGTATGCAGCATTGTTATTAAGCAATTAATCTAATAATTCCCTTAAAGAGAGATATTAAATTATATAGTGATTTTATAAGGGAAGAGCGCAGGAGGTCTCCCAATTGCTCATCCACTCATACTGCTAATTTCCATAGTTATATAATTCCCTTTAGTAGACACAGGTCTGATTAATACAGCTATATATTATTTTACTCAGTGATAGATCTCATAGAAGTAAATGTTTTTAATTATCCCATCATCAATGCTAATCTTGCAAAGACCTTCTTACAGCGTCTAAATATACCAATATTCTCCCAAAGGGAATTATTATATGAGGTTGTGATAACAACGCAATTTAAACAGTAATATTGACATCATCCATTGGAGAGCCAATGGCCATTTCACTGAGGCTTTTAAGAAGATTCCTTCCCCCCCCCCCCCCACCCCCACAGATCGCACATGCCCAGTAGGACTCCCGTGTCGTAAACCCAGAACTCATCACAGTCTTATCGGACCTTAGGGCTGTCCTTTGCGTAAATAATTGCAAATCTTCATACATACAACATTACTAAACACCACTATTCATGCAATAAGTGCAGGGATGTATCTCACTCACTGGTGGTCATTCCGAGTTTTTTCTCTCGCTAGCTACTTTTAGCAGAAATGCAAACACAAAGCCGCCGCCCTCTGGGAGTGTATCTTAGCATAGCAGAATTGCTAACGAAAGATTAGCAATTCTGCTATTAAGTATTTCCTTGCAGTTTCTGAGTAGCTCCAGACCTGCTCCTAGATTGCGATCATCTCAGTCCGTTTAGTTCCTGGTTTGATGTCACAAACACACCCAGCGTCCAGCCAGCCACTCTCCCATTTCTCCAGCCACTCCTGCGTTTTCTGCTGGCATGCCTGCGTTTTTTTCAGCACACTCCCGGAAAACGCTCAGTTACCACCCAGAAACACCCACTTCCTGTCAATCATTCTCCGATCAACAGAGCGACTGAAAAGCTTTGTTCGCCCGTGAGTAAAATAGCATAATTTTGTGTAAAATTGCTTAGCGCGTGCGCCCTGCGGTGCATACGCATGCGCAGAACTGCCGGATTTTAGCTTATTAGCAATCTGCTAAAAATAGCAGCGAGCGAACAACTCGGAATGGCCACCAATATGCAATGCTTGATAAATCTGCTCCATATGTTAATTCTATGTATACTTTCATCTATTAATTTTACATTCTTTTACTTTCATAATTATATTTCCCAGTAAAGTATAAATATATTATAGGGGAGTGTGTGTTACACAGAGAGAAATAAGCTTGTGTAAACACCTCCCCCTAGTACTGAGTATCTGGCTGTGATTAGCAGGTAGTACTTCCTAATGGGAAGTCACTGCCACTGCTAGGCGGTCCGTGAAGGAGGTGGATTTTACTGGGAAGGTGCAATGTTGATGTCAGACACAGTGGAGCAATTTTTGCCAGTGTGCAGGCCACTGACCTGGCAGCAGGTGTACCTGTTTACAAGACGGCGGCTGAGTCATTAGCATATTTTCACAAGTCCACTGCACCTGAAGCAGAGGCATCACTTACCTCCTGGACACCCGTTGCAGCGGCGAAAAAAGGGGACGTGCTTTGCTGAATGGGCAGGGCTTCACTTGAGGTGTGGGCCTTTGTGGCCCGGCTCCTGTTTTCGCCACTTGGGGTTTCCGAAAAGGGGCAGGGCTTCAATGGGGGCGGCGATTCACAACCCAACACCCGTTTTTCAGTCACTTTGGGAGTTTGCGAGGTGCGGGCTGCCTCCCGGGGAGTGCTGTGCTGGCTCCTACACAGTGACAGGGGCCGAGTGCTGCACATAATGTAACAGTGCAGCACTCGGCTCCTGTCACTGAGTAGGAACCGGCATTTTAGTGTCACCCCTCTGTATTTTGTTGTCACTTGCCGCATCCCCCTTGTTATGCCACTGACCTGAAGTCACAGCTGCGGATTCACCTCTGATTCAGGCCATTTGTCCCATGTCTAAAACTGTAGAGATCAGGTTCTCATCTCATCTCCCAGACCCTGACCCTGGCTCTGGTGGGGGAAGGGAAGGGGGGGGGGGTCAATGAGTTCCACCACCTCTCCAGGAACACTTTAAGCCCTGCTACAGATAATTACTCAAAACATTGTAACCCCTCCCAACTTAGTAGCACTAATGGTAATGGGGTTGTACTATACTGTAGACTATATGTGCCTCCACCCAAGCGTTATGGATATTAGAGGCTTGCTTGGGAAAGCTACTTCTCTATGATTCACATTTGTTTTAATGTCTTCTATCCCTGTATACTTAGCCATTTCCTGCAGTGCCCGATGGAAATAATCAGCAGCTACTTCTCCCTCTTTTTGCTTGATGGAGAAAATTTTGTTCCATTTGACAACAGCTGGGAAATATTCTCCTAACTGTAAATTGATTCTTTTTACATTATCTTGGTTGTATGCATCCGTAAGGGGTACCTCTTCGTCTAATTTACAGTCAGCGATAAATTTCACTGAGTCGACATTGGAGGGTAAACATGCCCTCAGCAATGTCCGCCAATCTTTGTTAGTGGGCTCTGCAGAGTTACCTAGCTCTCTAATGTATCTCTGGCTTGCAGCTAGATCTTTCCTAGGATCAGGGAATTCAGACATCATTGATCTTAATTCCGTTCGGGAAAAAGGGCAGTGCATGGCGATGTTTCTGACAGGAGTGACTCCTGAAGTGTCCGTTTTCCCATTTGGTACTGCAATTACCCTAACGGGATTAAGTTCAATAACATCATTCTGAGTAGATTCTACAACATGTGGTGTAATGGTTTCTGCATAGTGTACAGTGCCGTACTTACCAGTTGATACGACCTCACCTGTCCCTCCACTAGGGGCCTTTGATACTACTCTTACGGGTTGGGCCGTGCCCACTGTTGTTTCTGCTATGGTGGCTGCTAGAGAGAGTGCCGATATTGTTGTGGGCTCATCCTCTTGGTCACAATCCTGGGGAAAGTTTAAAACAGGGTACAGCTTGCACGGGTTAGTATTAGCATCAACAATCTTAGTTACATTATTCTTAACATCTATACATTTACTAAGTGCATGTTTATCATACACCAGTGTGCCATTCTCTGTAACCACTTTCTCCCCCGTTATGTATGGTGGTGGTGGTGGTGCGGTGGCTATCAGTTTCCTGATAGGGTTAGATCCAGCCGCTTGAGCCAATCCTCTTTGTATTTCACCTTCCTGTTGCCATAATTGTAAATAATCATAATGTCTGATCCGTCTCTTTGCAGATTTAATGAGACATATCCTTCTCCTTAGATTTTGTAACACCTCGGGGCTAAAACTGCCTACCCGTGGGAACTTTTCCCCGTCATGCACAGTCATTCTTTCCCATTCATCGCACAAAACCTCTGTGTGTGAACCGTATTTCTCACACATGATATACCTTGCCGACCCTATTGGCCGGCTTACTAAATCAACCTGAACCAAGGTTGATCGCCCCCTACCTGAACAACTGGCTCCCATCTTTGCAGGTGTTGCTTTCACTAACTCTGACCTTCAAATCAGGGTCTTCAGTGAACCCTTACAAAAACCAAGATGTCCGGGGTAGGCCGACGGTGAAAGTTCGACCGAGTGCTTTCACCCACTCTTCGCCCACGTTGGCCAGTACTTCAATCACTGACTCAGAGCTGCTGTACCCAACCTAGGGCCCCTATAAACCTTTATTTACTGGGGCGTGTGGGAGTAGGTTACCCGTCCCCAGCAAGTATCGGTTGTTAGAGAATTCCTGAGTGACCAGCGAACCTCCCTTAAAATAAAATTTTTTTTACACAAATCACGTTAGAATGTACAAATAGCGTTTATGACCCCTCTCATACGCAAACAGTACTGGGTCAAGTTACAAACTAATGCGCACAATTACATGCGGTACAATCGTACAGCACATAAGCAACTAATCTTATGTGCAGAACGACCAACGGAATCGAAAATTACGGCTGCGAATTCCTTCAGCCAGACCTTGATGGCCTATATGGGTATTGCACCAACCCTCCTGGGGTTGTGCTTCTTGACTCTATCTATAGCGGACTTCCTAGTCCGCTGTACCTAGACCTCCTGGTCTGTCTCTCTGGACCTCCTGGTCCGTGACCTCCTGGTCTGCTATACTCTAATGCTCTTATTTCAATACTAACAAGGGATGCCTCCCAAGCCAGCACGCGCTGTCACTTTCACGGATGTACCTCTACGAGAACTCGATTTCTAGGTTCCAACCAAAATGAGAAACTTATATATAGATGCACACACTCTTTCACCTCATATACTCTTTACTTTCGTTTCTGTACAGAAATCCCTTTCATTCAGTATCGCAGTCTAGTCCCGGAGGAGTTGCAACTAGAGAAGGTTCCTTTTAGATTAAAATTTAGGATACTGGGATTAATTTGCGCTATTATCGCGTTGCTTCCGTATCGCCTACTAAAACAATACTATCGTGTGATTCGTATTACGTGGGCGTACCCATACGCTCCATTGCGTAATATATGCTACGTGTGTCGACCCTTGCGTCGCGTACGCTTGTCCCGCCCTTTGTTAGGGACACGTGTACACAGGCCAGACACGTCCACAGTAACACAAGTAACACGTTTCTATCAATGCAAATGATTTTTAACTGTAATCATTTACCAAGCACCACACAGGTCTCCCTTGTATCTTAGGCAAAGCCGTGTGCGTGTTTTACAAATTACTCCCTTACGCATTAATTTTACTTTTAACTACCAATAGCAACAAATCTTTCTCAGCACGTTATCAATGATAAATGGCAAACAGGAAGGCGAGATGTGAAATTACAGAAATGGAAAATGCAGGTGTGTGCGTGTGTTGCGTACGCAATGTGTATCAAACAGAAATAAACAGTTTTAAAAGACAATAGCGTACTGTTCTTACCTTCCGGTTCCGGATTCCACCAGCACTCCTACAGCATAGCGATGCAGACGCTTATCTAGTCAGCTTTACCGTATCCCTCACCACCAACACGGATACGAAGGGATACTACCTCCCCGCCCTTTGCTGACAGATAAAGTCTGTGTTCGCTAGTGCGGATATGTGGAGGAAGGACGAGGCCCCAATTGATAAAGCCTATTCTTTACCTTATAACATTCACTATATATTTGTACCAGACTCAGTACGCAATTGGCGTATGAAGTACCGTAATGGTACGCTTATAGCGTAGCAGACGCTGTGCCCACGAGAACACGAACGGCGCAGATGCTCACAGAATGACACTCAGTAAACCTTGCTAGCAACACACTGAAAGGATATGCTTATGCTGTAAACCTTATTACTGTAATATTACCACAATGCAACGCTGATTAACCCTTATCATATGAAAGCTGTCGGAGCGATTAAGACGCTCAGAAACCCTATATAATAACTAGTAAAACACCCACTCCTTGCTAAGGTTCCAAAACCTTTACTTACGATAATTTGTATGTAAAAGGGGAAAACAGTTAACAGCTTATACACTACAAGACTAACATTAATACCTAAACAGAATATCTAGACATGAATATACAATAGCGGCATAATCATAAACAATAACAGTGAGAGAGAGAGAGTGTATGGCAAATACAGACAGAGAATAAGGTGGTCACAGAGAAACTTACACACTGGGGAATGATCGCTGCGCAGTCCTGGAAACCAGCTCTCTAGTTAGTCAATGATGAAAACCTTTGTGGAGAGTAGACTGAGCTGGCCCAGGCTGGCTGTTCTTATATACACTACATACAGTACACTACAAAGGGCCCTACAATCTCATTATTCATTGGACACTGGAATCTGTCTTCACATTATAACAAAAGGTCATAGGTTGGTTCGAACAGGTGGGCTGTGACTATTTCAAACTGCTCAGGTGAGAGGGAAACTCAGGTTTCCCGCCGCATGGATAATGAACTGCAAATACAGTAAATGTCCATAAACTTCTTATAAACATAACTATAAGCAGGAGCGATTAATCTCTTGCAAACCAACACCGGAATGTTACTAATAATATACTCTTCCTTTGCATACTAAACACCACTGCTCAAAACCTGTCTGACCCTTCGTATCATGTAAAGAGGGATCTCTCTGTCCATGAACCAGTTACACTAAACAAACTTACAGATATTATTAAGGGGACCATAACCTATAAAATATACTATTTGGATTAACTATGTAATGATCGAGTCGCCCGCCAGACGCACACAAACTCTACTGTAAATGCGCATACCACGCGCCTGAGCGCACGACCGTGGAGGCGCCGTCACGCAACTGCGAATATGCGCATGCACGGGAGAGAATGTGCACGTGCAGCGGGCAAGCGCATGGGGTTAATACAAGGCATCATAGGTCGCTATATTTTTCGACTTTGACAGTCCACCCTTTGGCAGTCACCAATAACTGCCACTTCCTAAACAATTCAAACAGAAAAATATATGTCATTATGTAAATACCTTTTTATGATTGGGTAAGGGAGGAGAGGAGAAAGTGAGAAAGATATGACCTAGTGAGATAGTAGAAGCGTGTGTGTATGAATCCATGTCTGAGGGGTCATGTATCATCGTGCCGTACGTGTTTTAAATCAAGCTTCGAGGTATGGCGAAGTATACATTTGAATCCTTCTTATCCCGTATTAAGGGTCTGTGGATGGGCTGTCAAACTCTACCGAGCTCTTTTCGGCTTTTGGTTGCAACAAATGGGGTGCACATTAGTTGATGATACATGAAGGGGGAGAATATGTGGATGCTAATATGTGAGGATCACCTGTCGACTATGTGAGATACTACCTGGAGGTTGTAGAGATGAAGATAAGAAACAATCGTTATAAATGCAGTCGTAAAACTATGTGAGTTTTAATAGACAGTCGCCGACTGAGGTCTTGTCTGATGTCTTGTCTTGATGTACATGTTGTCTGATGTCTCTCGGTGCTTTTGCTGTAAGTGGCGAGCAAAAGCTGTTCCAGTGTCCATAAAATTACAGTCTCTAAAGTTTTGGGTTTTCCGTAGATAGTTAAAGTCACTAAAAGTATTGGGGGTCTGTGACACAGTTCATCAATGGTCTGTATAGAAGAGGTTGTCAAATTCTTCTTCCAAGCGGATGTCTTTGTACCTTGGAGGAAAACAAAGGAGAAACGGGTGAAAGAAACGGACCGTGGAATCACATTTTCATCACAACATTGTCTCTATCATTGGGTCATAAATTAAACCAATTAGGATTACAGTGTCCTCGCTCCTCAGACTCATCACTCTAGTACTCCGTTTACACTTCATTAAAGTCCAAACGCATCTAAATATCAAACTGACCAATATGACGACTCCCAGAATACACAAGAGAAATTTCCCTACATCCATAATAATTCCTTGGGCCCATTCTCCTAAACCAGAGAACCAATTTCGTGGGTTCAACCATGACACCCAACCGGTCAGCTCATTACCCACAGCAGCAAGTGTGAAATTGTGTCTCCTTCGGAACTCCCACTTTAATTGTAAAATGTCATCCATCTTTTGGTCTATGACCTCGACCGGGTCCTCCGTGCTGTTTGTAATGTACGTGCAGCACTTTATTCCATACTGAGTTGCTAGGGTAACACAATACCCGCCTGTCACTGCTGTGAGATAATTGAGAATCATCCTATGCTGAACTAGCTCTGTTTTGTAGGCTTGTAACTCTCTCCCAGTATACCTGAACGTGTCGTCATACATATCGGTGATATTGTCTAACAAGTTTGCTAGCGCAGATATATACCTATAATTTATCACTCCTCTGGCGGTACGAGTGATATCTAATGCGAGTAGGAATTGAATCCCGGTGGATTCATGGATCAGATCAGAGGCTGGATGCTCTGTCCTCTCTATCAGGTGCCGTTTAACGACGTGCTCGTAATGAGTGTGAGTATAAGGAGCTTGGGCACCGCGGTGAATGTCTTTCATTTTGATATGGGATACAGTCATTACTTCAGGCAGTACTTTTCCAATGTAACACAATCCCTCTGAGTTTGGGGCAAGCCACTTATACGCCTTCCTCCCGCATATGAAATATGCATCATCGGGGAGAACATATGGGACTGAGTATGACATAACCATGTTACAAACTTTTCATGTGAAATCTCCTAACCCTAATTCTCCCATCTGTCTAGTACACGTATCCGATTGTATGATATGTGCACAGTATCCTGGTGATACTTCTCCAACTCGCATGGTCCTACTTCCTAGAGTGTACCTATACCGGAAATATTTTCCACTGTTGACTATGTGGCGTATAAGTTCTGTGTCTATGGGCATTCTATCGGCTCTATATGAAAATGTCATGGTTTGATTACTCCATGACACTTCCCAATTTCCCGGCTTTCGGGGATTGGAAATGTTAAAGCATACTAAGGACCTATCCACATGATATTGGTGGAGCTTCAAACTAGGAGGACTAGAGATATTAAATCTCTTGTCCACCGTCCTCCCACCACTTAACTCAAGTACCTCTCCTACAGTTAAAGGGAATGGTACTAGTCCTGATTTGCTATGACCTTGAGGTACTTGAGAGCATACCCAACAGTCTGTCTGGTTTAACACTTTACCCACTAAGGAGTGATAATCACTCAATGGATGCCGGTCCATGTGGATATTAATACTGGACTGACATTTCTTGATGCACCCATCCTCAACTATATTGTCACAATGCCTACAGATGCAGTTTTCTTCAGCTAACAATCCTTCACAATTCCTTCTATTGTCAATGCTACCAGATCGTTTTCTGATACTCGCCTTTACTCTGTGATTGTGCTGCTCTTGGAAAACTACGCCTCCATCCTGGTCATCAGAACCTATTCCAGATCCTTTCTCGACCTCCATGGTACTCTCACCGAAACAGACTGCTCTGGTCAACAATAGGGTCAACAGGAAAATCCGGATCACAGTCTCTTGGGGCAAGTCCATCTTAGAGGAGGAAAAGGAGAAAAATAAGAAGGGGGGAGGAAAATAGGAGGGAGATGGGAACTGGAGAAAATAACAAAAGGGAAAAAGAAATCTGGCTCGACAAACGCCTCCGATATTATTATTCTCAGCGCTCAGGTGTCGTCTCAACCTTCCCGGAACAGACACTCTAGTGATACAACCTCTACCGTCTGTTCTTTATCACGGGACCTCTCTGGGTCAGCAACCTTTTTACAATGAGACGAATGGACCCAAGTCTCTCTCTCGGCAACCTTCAATGCTGTCGTGCTGGTCAATAAGACTTGGTATGGTCCTTCCCATCTGTCAATAAGGCAACCTGAGCGTAGAAAATTCTGTATCATTACATAATCCCCAGGTTCAATGTCATGACAATTACTGTCTGGCAAATCAGGAATCACCAACTTTAGATTATCATTCTGATTCCTCAATTGCTTACTCATCTTAACCAAATACTTTACAGTTACTTCATTGTTACATTTCAAATCATCCTGGGGGTTAATCATAACATAGGGTTGTCGACCAAACAGAATTTCAAAAGGAGACAGATTAAGAGGGGACCTGGGGGTGGTTCTGATGCTGTATAATACGATTGGCAAAGCTTCGGGCCACAACAATCCTGTTTCAGCCATTACCTTGCTTAATTTGTTTTTAATAGTGCTGTTTACTCTTTCCACTTTCGCACTCGCCTGGGGGCGGTACGGAGTGTGCAGCTTACTATTAATTCCCATCAACTTACACATTACTTGAAAAACTTCACCTGTAAAATGGGTACCCCTATCACTCTCAATGATTCTAGGGATACCGTACCTACACACAAATTCCTGCACAATTTTCTTTGCAGTAAACACAGCGGTATTTGTGGCCACGGGAAATGCTTCAACCCAATTTGAGAACACGTCAATACAGACCAATACATACTTTAAATTTCTACAAGGTGGCAATTGTATGAAATCAATTTGTATTACCTGGAAAGGGCCATCTGTAGGAGGGATATGGGATGGCTCTGTTGGTATTGCCTTTCCAATATTCTACCTCAAGCAGGTGAGACATGTCATCGCTCTTTTACCCGCATGGGAAGAAAATCCTGGGGCGCACCAATAAGCTCTTACCAATTTACACATTCCTTCTTTGCCTAGATGAGTCAGCTCATGTGCCGCTTCCGCTAGACTTGGAAGGTATGCTCTGGGTGCCACTGGCTTACCCTGTCCATCTGTCCAGAGTCCTGAGGACTCCTGGCCATATCCTTTTGACCTCCAGACTGCCTTCTCTTGTGGTGTACACAAATGTTGCATTTCACACAATTTCTGTGTGTTGATAGTATTGAATACCATCAGTTGTGTGATGTCTGTCTGTATGGGGGTACCGGCTGCTGATTTGGCAGCTTCGTCTGCTCGGCTGTTACCAAGTGATACCGGGTCTTGGCTATATGTGTGAGCTTTACACTTGATAACAGCCACTCTGTTGGGTTCCTGTATCGCTGTTAGAAGTCTTTTGATGTGGGCTGCATGTGCTACGGGTGTGCCAGCTGCCGTCATGAAATTTCTGAGGCGCCATAGGGCCCCGAAATCATGGACTACTCCGAAGGCGTACCTAGAATCCGTGTAGATATTGGCTGACTTGCCTTTAGCCAATTCGCATGCTCTGGTTAGGGCAACCAGCTCAGCAACTTGTGCTTAGTGTGGTGGGCCTAAGGGTTCCGCTTCTATGGTACCTTGGTCATCTACGACTGCGTATCCAGTACACTAGTCTCCCGAGTCCGTCTGTCTGTGACAACTACCGTCAGTGTAGAAAGTAAAATCTACATCTTCCAGTGGGTTGTCACTGATGTCAGGCCTTGCCGTGAAATTTTGTGTCAAATATTCCATACAATCATGTGTGTCATTTCCTGTACTAAATCCTCCTTCACCATCACTCTCATCCTCCACCCTTTGTGCTTGTCCAGGCATACCTGGGAGATATGTTGCAGGATTTAGTGCGCTGCATCTCTTTATGGTGATGTTTACCGGGGCCATTAATGCCAATTCCCATCTTGTAAACCGCGCTGATGAGACATGTCTGGTTTGGGCAGAATTCAGTAAGGCTGACACTGCATGTGGTGTATGAATTGTGAGGTTGTGTCCTAGCACTACATCTTTGCTTTTACTTACTAGCAATGCTATCGCTGCAACACTTCGCAAGCATGTGGGGAGGGATTGCGCTACCGTGTCTAGCTGAGCGCTATAGTAGGCTACCGGCCTGCTGGCATCACCATGCTTCTGGGTTAAGACACCTGCCGCGCACCCAGCACTCTCTGTTCCATACAGCTCAAAGGGTTTTCCATAATCTGGCATACCTAATGCTGGTGCCTGCGTTAGGCACTGTTTAAGTCTCTCAAATGCCATCTCAGACTCGTCTGTGTGCGAAATCCGATCAGGTTTGTTTGATGAGACCATCTCCTGCAAAAGCAGGGCCAGTATAGAAAACCCTGGGATCCAGTTACGGCAATACCCACACATTCCTAAAAACGTTCTAATCTGTTGCTGGGTTTGTGGCAGGGTCATGTCACGAATTGCTTGTATTCTATCAGCGGTGAGGTGTCTCAGTCCTTGTGTCAGACAGTGTCCCAAATACTTCACCCTGGTCTGGCATAATTGTAACTTATCTTTGGAAACCTTGTGTCCGGTGTCTGAAAGATGAAACAGGAGTTGTTTTGTATCTCTCAGGGACGATTAAAGTGAATCTGAACACAGCAGTAGGTCATCCACCTACTGTATTAATATTGATCCACTCTCAGGTTGAAAAGACTGTAAACAATCATGCAAGGCCTGTGAGAAATTACTTGGACTGTCAATGAAACCTTGTGGTAAGCGAGTCCATGTATACTGAACTCCTCTGTATGTAAATGCGAATAAGTATTGACTGTCAGGGTGCAGAGGTACCGAGAAGAAGGCGGAGCAGAGGTCAATCACAGTGAAAAATTTGGCAGTGGGAGGGATTTGCATAAGGATAACAGCTGGATTTGGCACTACAGGGAATTGACTCTCAACTATTTTGTTGATCCCCCTTAGATCCTGCACTAGTCTGTTATTCACCCTCCACTCTTTTTAACAGGGAAGATGGGACTATTGGCAGTGCTGGACGTCCTTACCAGAATGCCCTGTTGTAGCAAGCGCTCTATTACAGGGTAAACTCCTAACTCCACCTCTGGCTTCAGAGGGTATTGTGGGATTTTTGGAGCTATCCTACCATCTTTTACTTGTACAACTACTGGGGCTACGTTTGCCATTAATCCAGTGTCTTGTCCATCCTTGGTCCAAAGTGACTCTGTATCTGGGAAGTCATTTCTTCTACCTTGGACGAACACCTATTTACAATAACTGTGTGTGACATTAATCTTGTTGGGGAGTCGAGCATATCCTGCACTTCCTGAGCGTGGTTTTCGGGTATGTCCAAGAACACACCTTCAGGAGTACAATATATGACACATCCCATTTTGCACAGTAAATCTCTCCCAAGGAGATTAGTCGGAGCCGATGCAGCTAGCAAAAAGGAATGCTTGGTATGCAAGGGCCCTATCGTAATCTCTGCTGGTTTGCTTAAAGGATAGTGCTGTACTACTCCTGTTACTCCCATGGCTGGAATTGTTTTACCAGTGGTTCTCATGCCCACGGTCGAATTTATCACTGACTTGGCCGCCCCCGTATCTACAAGGAAATTTAGAGATTTACCAGCTACATCAATTGTGACCTCGGGTTCACTTCCAAGGCTCGCAATTAATTTCACTGGCTGCAGATTACAGGTGTGGCCCCACCCCTATGGTGTGTGGTGACCTCCCTGCATCGCGCTGGCAGCTATTACCTGTGAAGGGGGTAAATGGGAACTATCAGAGACTTGCCAGTCTCTTCTTGAGGGATACCTTTTTGTTTCCCCTGTGTGTGGCTCATAACTCCGCCTCTGCGGTCCTTGATCCCAATTTCGTGTGTCATGTCGTTGTCTAGGGGTTTGGTATGATTTTTGTATATTTTTCACTCTACAGTCTCGTGCAAAATGTCCCTCTTTGTGACAATTATAACAAACTACCACATTTGACTTACCCACAGGGGTCTGATACTTATGCTGAGTTGGCCTTGTGGTAAGGGCCTGTATACTTACGGCCATCAGCTTATCACTCTGCGACTCCCTGTGTCTGGTGATGTTCCGATCATGGTCAATAGCGGCCTCTCTCAAAGTAGCCACCGACAAACCCCGCCAACATGGTTGGGTGGTCTGTACCCTCGTCCTCAATACTTCCTTTAAACCATCCATTAACACAGATACTGCTACTTCTCTATGATTCACATTTGTTTTAATGTCTTCTATCCCTGTATACTTAGCCATTTCCTGCAGTGCCCGATGGAAATAATCAGCAGCTACTTCTCCCTCTTTTTGCTTGATGGAGAAAATTTTGTTCCATTTGACAACAGCTGGGAAATATTCTCCTAACTGTAAATTGATTCTTTTTACATTATCTTGGTTGTACGCATCCGTAAGGGGTACCTCTTCGTCTAATTTACAGTCAGCGATAAATTTCACTGAGTCGACATTGGAGGGTAAACATGCCCTCAGCAATGTCCGCCAATCTTTGTTAGTGGGCTCTGCAGAGTTACCTAGCTCTCTAATGTATCTCTGGCTTGCAGCTAGATCTTTCCTAGGATCAGGGAATTCAGACATCATTGATCTTAATTCCGTTCGGGAAAAAGGGCAGTGCATGGCGATGTTTCTGACAGGAGTGACTCCTGAAGTGTCCGTTTTCCCATTTGGTACTGCAATTACCCTAACGGGATTAAGTTCAATAACATCATTCTGAGTAGATTCTACAACATGTGGTGTAATGGTTTCTGCATAGTGTACAGTGCCGTACTTACCAGTTGATACGACCTCACCTGTCCCTCCACTAGGGGCCTTTGATACTACTCTTACGGGTTGGGCCGTGCCCACTGTTGTTTCTGCTATGGTGGCTGCTAGAGAGAGTGCCTATATTGTTGTGGGCTCATCCTCTTGGTCACAATCCTGGGGAAAGTTTAAAACAGGGTACAGCTTGCACGGGTTAGTATTAGCATCAACAATCTTAGTTACATTATTCTTAACATCTATACATTTACTAAGTGCATGTTTATCATACACCAGTGTGCCATTCTCTGTAACCACTTTCTCCCCCTTTATGTATGGTGGTGGTGGTGGTGCGGTGGCTATCAGTTTCCTGATAGGGTTAGATCCAGCCGCTTGAGCCAATCCTCTTTGTATTTCACCTTCCTGTTGCCATAATTGTAAATAATCATAATGTCTGATCCGTCTCTTTGCAGATTTAATGAGACATATCCTTCTCCTTAGATTTTGTAACACCTCGGGGCTAAAACTGCCTACCCGTGGGAACTTTTCCCCGTCATGCACAGTCATTCTTTCCCATTCATCGCACAAAACCTCTGTGTGTGAACCGTATTTCTCACACATGATATACCTTGCCGACCCTATTGGCCGGCTTACTAAATCAACCTGAACCAAGGTTGATCGCCCCCTACCTGAACAACTGGCCCCCATCTTTGCAGGTGTTGCTTTCACTACCTCTGACCTTCAAATCAGGGTCTTCAGTGAACCCTTACAAAAACCAAGATGTCCGGGGTAGGCCGACGGTGAAAGTTCGACCGAGTGCTTTCACCCACTCTTCGCCCACGTTGGCCAGTACTTCAATCACTGACTCAGAGCTGCTGTACCCAACCTAGGGCCCCTATAAACCTTTATTTACTGGGGCGTGTGGGAGTAGGTTACCCGTCCCCAGCAAGTATCGGTTGTAAGAGAATTCCTGAGTGACCAGCGAACCTCCCTTAAAATAAAAAATTTTTTACACAAATCACGTTAGAATGTACAAATAGCGTTTATGACCCCTCTCATACGCAAACGGTACTGGGTCAAGTTACAAACTAATGCACACAATTACATGCGGTACAATCGTACTGCACATAAGCAACTAATCTTATGTGCGGAACGACCAACGGAATCGAAAATTATGGCTGCGAATTCCTTCAGCCAGAGCTTGATGGCCTATATGGGTATTGCACCAACCCTCCTGGGGTTGTGCTTCTTGACTCTATCTATAGCGGACTTCCTAGTCCGCTGTACCTAGACCTCCTGGTCTGTCTCTCTGGACCTCCTGGTCCGTGACCTCCTGGTCTGCTATACTCTAATGCTCTTATTTCAATACTAACAAGGGATGCCTCCCAAGCCACCACGCGCTGTCACTTTCACGGATGTACCTCTACGAGAACTCGATTTCTAGGTTCCAACCAAAATGAGAAACTTTAATATATATGCACACACTCTTTCACCTCATATACTCTTTACTTTCGTTTCTGTACAGAAATCCCTTTCATTCAGTATCGCAGTCTAGTCCCAGAGGAGTTGCAACTAGAGAAGGTTCCTTTTAGATTAAAATTTAGGATACTGGGATTAATTTGCGCTATTATCGCGTTGCTTCCGTATCGCCTACTAAAACAATACTATCGTGTGATTCGTATTACGTGGGCGTACCCATACGCTCCGTTGCGTAATATACGGTACGTGTGTCGACCCTTGCGTCGCGTACGCTTGTCCCGCCCTTTGTTAGGGACACGTGTACACAGGCCAGACACGTCCACAGTAACACAAGTAACACGTTTCTATCAATGCAAATGATTTTTAACTGTATTCATTTACCAAGCACCACACAGGTCTCCCTTGTATCTTAGGCAAAGCCGTGTGCGTGTTTTACAAATTACTCCCTTACGCATTAATTTTACTTTTAACTACCAATAGCAACAAATCTTTCTCAGCACGTTATCAATGATAAATGGCAAACAGGAAGGCGAGATGTGAAATTACAGAAATGGAAAATGCAGGTGTGTGCGTGTGTTGCGTACGCAATGTGTATCAAACAGAAATAAACAGTTTTAAAAGACAATAGCATACTGTTCTTACCTTCCGGTTCCGGATTCCACCAGCACTCCTACAGCGTAGCGATGCAGACGCTTATCTAGTCAGCACTACCGTATCCCTCACCACCAACACGGATACGAAGGGATACTACCTCCCCGCCCTTTGCTGACAGATAAAGTCTGTGTTCGCTAGTGCGGATATGTGGAGGAAGGACGAGGCCCCAATTGATAAAGCCTATTCTTTACCTTATAACATTCACTATATATTTATACCAGACTCAGTACGCAATTGGCGTATGAAGTACCGTAATGGTACGCTTATAGCGTAGCAGACGCTGTGCCCACGAGAACACGAGCGGCGCAGATGCTCACAGAATGACACTCAGTAAACCTTGCTAGCAACACACTGAAAGGATATGCTTATGCTGTAAACCTTATTACTGTAATATTACCACAATGCAACGCTGATTAACCCTTATCATATGAAAGCTGTTGGAGCGATTAAGACGCTCAGAAACCCTATATAATAACTAGTAAAACACCCACTACTTGCTAAGGTTCCAAAACCTTTACTTACGATAATTTGTATGTAAAAGGGGAAAACAGTTAACAGCTTATACACTACAAGACTAACATTAATACCTAAACAGAATATCTAGACATGAATATACAATAGCGGCATAATCATAAACAATAACAGTGAGAGAGAGAGAGTGTATGGCAAATACAGACAGAGAATAAGGTGGTCACAGAGAAACTTACACACTGGGGAATGATCGCTGCGCAGTCCTGGAAACCAGCTCTCTAGTTAGTCAATGATAAAAACCTTTGTGGAGAGTAGACTGAGCTGGCCCAGGCTGGCTGTTCTTATATACACTACAAAAGGCCCTACAATCTCATTATTCATTGGACACTGGAATCTGTCTTCACATTATAACAAAAGGTCATAGGTTGGTTCGAACAGGTGGGCTGTGACTATTTCAAACTGCTCAGGTGAGAGGGAAACTCAGGTTTCCCGCCGCATGGATAATGAACTGCAAATACAGTAAATGTCCATAAACTTCTTATAAACATAACTATACGCAGGAGCGATTAATCTCTTGCAAACCAACACCGGAATGTTACTATTAATATACTCTTCCTTTGCATACTAAACACCACTGCTCAAAACCTGTCTGACCCTTCGTATCATGTAAAGAGGGATCTCTCTGTCCATGAACCAGTTACACTAAACAAACTTACAGATATTATTAAGGGGACCATAACCTATAAAATATACTATTTGGATTAACTATGTAACGATCGAGTCGCCCGCCAGACGCACACAAACTCTACCGTAAATGCGCATACCACGCGCCTGAGCGCACGACCGTGGAGGCGCCGTCACGCAACTGCGAATATGTGCACGCACGTGAGAGAATGTGCACGTGCAGCGGGCAAGCGCATGGGGTTAATACAGGGCATCATAGGTCGCTATATTTTTCGACTTTGACAATATCAATACACTTTACTCAGTAATAACTTATTACCTACATTTACCACCGCTTGTTTTTTTCATTTCTTCCAGATCCCTTAATGACGTGTTCGTTCGGAGTTCGGTAGTCCTGGTAAGTATTTATTGTTCAGCAATACATTGCATTTTCACAACAGCAGAATTTACATTTTATTTAAATGTTATACCGTTACCAACACTAACACTCTATAAATATTAATATGTTAATGTATACTAATTCCTATACACTTCCTCCTGCATGCATTACAAAAAAAATCAACATAACTGGTTAGGTAGAAAAATTGATAACGTAATTAGTCTTAAGACTTATTGTATTACCTAGTGTAATACTATCGCTAATCAATTACTCCAGTCTCTGTGTCTCTCTGGGTGGAGTAATTGAGGTAACACGTTGGTGCACAGTTGGGGCCCAGTGTACAGTGATGATAGTTGGGCCACACTTGGCCAATGATGGGATCCTGTGGATAATACTAGTCTAGAATTATATATATATATATATCTCCTATATATTAGCCCAGATCTGTGACTTTGTGACTCATTTGCTAATGCTGGGCGGAGTCACAATGCTGGGCGGAGTCACAGATCTGGCCTAATAGGTTACAGACACCACACAAACCCCCATCACCCCGCCTCCAATTACTGTCTGGCTCTCGCCCCGACCAAGGAGACCGACTCCCCTGCACCGCCCCGTCCTCCTCACCCGTTCGTCTCACGGGTGATCAGCGGCGTGTGGTGCCGGGAGCACCAACACCCCTGCACCGCCCCGTCCTCCTCACCCGTTCGTCTCACGGGTGATCCGCGGTGTGTGGTGCCGGGAGCTGGTAAGCGCCGCCCGCCGCCTTCCTCCTCTCCTGGCTTGCCTGCTGAGGTGTGTACGCTGGGCGCTGTGCAGCAGGAGGCGCTAGCCTCCGCTCAGGAGAGCACAGCGAGAGCAGGCAACCCCCACCCCTATGCCTGCGGCCCATCGCCATCCCTGCCCCCGCCTCCCGGCCTGGCGCAGCCGGACCTGCAGCTGCACGAAGGGAGCGCCCGGGTCCGGCCTTGGCCCTGCACAATGAGTTGCTCCATCATTCTCTGCCTGTTGCTGACACAATGGCTGCGCAGGGGGCCCTGCCACTAGATGAGGATGGCCATTACTTATATCCTGCAACTAGGGGGACATTGTGACATGTGGGGCGTGTACATGTGTTTGCAGCTACATGTGTATGTGTGTATCTAGGGCAGTACTCTCTGGTACAATGTAGATTTTCTCTATCCGTGCCACCCCCGCATCCACCCCTCCCCCACCACCTCCGAACCACCTACCCCACCCGCACCCGTCCCACCACCAACCACAGCGTCTACAGACCTCCTCCCCCATCCACCGCACCCATGTCCCTCCCCCACCCGCCCCACCTCCAGAACACCCTACCCCACCCGTGGCACCCCCACACCCGCCCCTCCACCAACCACAGCGTCTCCATACCTCCTCCCCCACCCGCGGCACCCCCGCACCCGCCCCTCCACCAACCACAGCGTATACAGACCTCCTCCCTCATCCGCCGCACCCATGTCCCTCCCACACCCACCCCACCTCCAGAACCTCCTACCCCAACCAATCACACAATTATGTGTGGAGGTAATACTCCATATAATCAACATATTGCATGCCCAAATGCCGTGCAAGGCTTAAGGGGGCGTAGCCCCTTGCGACGGTGTGAAGAGCGCCCATAGGGCGCGATGAACCACCTAGTGTATATATATTCTCCTCCTAGGTGTGTCACTCAATTCCACGGCAAGGGGTTTGATCACTTACTACGGTTGCTTCCCCAGAGTTCCACTCTACCTTCCCTATTTTCCTGACAGAGATGAGTTCAATAGGTAGAGGGGAGGTGAAAGGTGCGGTGACTCCCTCTACTGTCACTGAGTGGATATTTATCTCGGTAATTTCTCTGTCACTGGATGGGATATTTATCCTGGTAGAGGGGTATAGTTGTGGTCTATCGGCACTTGTGTAAAAGCAATACCCCGTACCTGCTATGCAACATCTCCAGGTTCACCTGGCTGGGCAGTGCTGCGCGTTCCTATAGCCTCTCATCCATACGCACTTACAGCCCGTTATCAAAGTTCCTCCTCAGTTCCCATCGCTGTGTAGGGGGTATTATTTAGTGAAAACCATGTAAATCACATAAAGCTCTTGAATTTACCTTCCTGGTCCTTGCTGTTCTGGCTGTATTATGGACCTACGTGCAGCTGTTAGTAGGCAGGATTACTGGTCCCCAAAAGGGTAGTCCCTTTCCTCTTGCTCCTCTGACTGTGCTGCACTATGTATTTGAAGGCTGTAATTATATATAGGATTACTGACCCCCCCTCAAGAGGGTAGTCCCTTTGTCTTGCTCCTATTGCGGTGCTGCCCTTTATGTCCCTTATTGGGCAAGTATCAGATAGGGGCGTTTCACAATATAGGCAGCGCTATAACAGCAGTGGGCATCGCTCCCCCCGTACCTGCAGCATCATTAGCAGCTCTGGTTACAGCTTGGGTTATTTCCGTCACAACAGCTCATCGCCCGCCTGCCTCCGTTCATCAGTCTCCGGAGATGGATCAGGTTAGCGGTATCCGTGGCTCCCCTAGCTCAGCTCTCTGGCCTCCTCCTCCGCCAGTCACTCAGCTCCCTTCAGCTGGCCGCATATAGCCTTTCACTCTGTCTCTCTCCGTCTGCATCACCGCTCCGGCTCTCCTCTTCCCGGGGGGTAACGGTCTCTAACTGACATTATCCTTGTGCGCTGCTTGAAGTCCTCCCCCGCATGCGATCACACTTTTTACAGCACAAGGGGATTCTGGACTAGTCTATCCCCGCTCGTGCCAATTTACTCATATAATCCCCTAGTTCAATACCCATAGGGATATATCGTCCTCCAGCATCCCCCATATATATTATATACTTAAAATAGTTACACTTTTATTACGATATGCATATTATAAACAATTCATATATTTACACCTAGCATACCAGGTATATCTATTCATAGGGTCCTTGCCTATTTGGAAATATCTTCTCTTCACCCCAGTGAGCATAGATAATAGGGTGTTACACTCTCCCCCTGGTGAGTACACTTAGATTTGAAGTGGACATCACCATCTATACAAGTGCTCTATGGTTTTAACTAACAATGACATGGGGTAAAGTATACCCGAAATATGGCCATGACAATACCACGTGAGGATGCAATACCAATGGAACTTCGGTTGGGGTTCCCAACTGCTCGTAGGTGAGTATTCTAGGGGGTTTACGAACTCTTTGCGGTCTAGGGGACATAGATACCGGAGTAGGGACATTCCCTATCTCTCCCCCAGCTTCTTCCATTACATATGAATCTTCGTCGGTTCCCCAACTACCATCATCCACAATGCCCCCATCAGCTCGTCCCCAACTCTGGACGGGTCCCCGCTCCTCAGATACTACATCCATGGGTGGTTCAGGTGCTATCCTGTCATCCGTTGTCTCCTGATAGTAAAATCCCATGGGATAATCCTCCAGCTTCGCATCCTCCTCCTCTCCTTCATCATAGATATTCACGGGATTCGGCTTAGTACTTTTACTAGTCTTCTCTCCTTGTGTCCGAGGATTTCCCATTCCCTCCCATCGGATATCTTGCGAGATAGGAAGCAAGTGCTGTCGATGGTAAGTTACCCTTGGTCCCTGCCCATTGACCGGTATGAGCTGGTAGGCAGGAATATTCGGCAACTGCTTCACTACCATATACGGTTAAGATCTCCATCGATTATGCAGTTTCTGTTTTCTAGGCACTCCTAAAGCCCGAATTAACACTCGATCCCCTGACATTAAATGGTGCTCCTTGACATGACTATCAAATTGAGCTTTATTCCTTTCTCCCAGTTTACGGGCCGCCTTCTGAGCTAGCTGATAGGCCTCATTCAGATGCTGCCTGAGTTGTTTCACATACTGAGTGTGAGACGAAGCAGATGAGGTGTTAATCCGGGTTCCCATACAGACATCTAAACATAAGGTAATAAGGGGTAAATCCTGTAGCCTCATTCCGAGTGCAGTTATATGCATGGACCAAGGGAGATACATAACGTCGCCACTGCGGTTTCTTTTCCGCTCCCAACGTTCCTAACATGTTCAATAAGGTCCGATTGAACCGCTCGGGCTGTGGGTCTCCTTGCGGGTGATATGGTGAAGTACGGGATTTCTGGATACCACAGCACTGACATAATTCCCGAATTAAACGACTCTCGAACTCTCTTCCCTGATCGGAGTGTATTCTTGCGGGTAAACCGTAGTGTATGAAGAATTTTTCCCACAGAGTCTTGGCAACGGTCACAGCTCTTTGATTCACGGTTATGTAGGCATGGGCATATCGGGTAAAGTGGTCAGTGACCACTAATATATGGCTGTCCTGGCCCCCTGAGCCTTCAAGTGTCAAAAAGTCAATGCAGATTAAATCCATTGGTCCACTACTGGTAATATTTACTAATGGTGCAGTCCGGGGAGGCAATGTTTTCCTAAGAATGCAACTTCCGCAGGTTCGGCAGAATTGTTCGATGTCCCGATTCATGAAAGGCCAAAAGAATCGGTCAGCCACTAATCCCTGTGTTTTGTCATAGCCTAGATGACCGTGTTGGTCATGCAGCGATTCCAACACCAACTGCTTATATTTGGTGGGCAGTATTATCTGTAATTTAAGATTTCCATCATTCTTATAGGTTGCTCGATATAATATCCCTTTCTTCACCCACAGCTTCTTACGTTGTCGTAACAATACCATCGCCTCTCTAGACAATTGTGCTCGAATTATACAATGTTTTGGATCCTCCATGAGTCGTAGCACCGGGATGATATCTGGGTCATTCCGTTGCTCTTGCGACAGCTGCACCGGCGTTATCACCCCTACTCCTTCCATAGCCGCCCGTCCCAACCAGCAGTAAGAGGAAGGGATGGCTAATTCTGACGCCCCAGTTGCAAGTATGGCAGCCGTCTCACTGTGCCTATTGCTACTGATATGATGACATAATCCTTTTACTGCAGCCGCCGGCACTTCAACCCATTCCTCTGCGGTACCACACCCTTCATCATGAGGCATTCGCGATAACGCATCCGCATCTTGATTGTTAGCTCCAGGTCGGTATTTAATCATGAAGTCATAGTTGGTTAATGCAGCCAACCACCTATGACCGGTTGCGTCTAATTTAGCTGAAGTCTGGATATACGTCAGTGGGTTGTTATCTGTTTGGACTGTGAAATGGACGCCGTAGAGATAATCATGGAACTTTTCAATTATTGTCCATTTCAAAGCCAGGAATTCCAGTTTATGTACCGGATAATTCTTCTCACTGACGGAAAGCCCTCGGCTGACGTACGCAATGGGCCGTAGCCGTTGTTCTTGTTTCTGGTATAGAACTCCTCCAATACCTTCGAACGATGCATCAATATGCACTTCATAAGGGAGATCAGACTGAGCATATGCTAACACTGGAGACCGGGTGAGTTGATCTTTCAAAGCAATAAACGATTCCTCACACTGAGCAGTCCACCGGGGCCTGAAAGATTCTTTAGGTTTGTAGTAATGAGTTCCTACTTCTGGTCTAATATGGGAGCTCTTAGTACTAGGCGGATACGCTTTGGTCAAGTCCGTTAAAGGTTTAGCGATTTTAGAGTACAGTGGTACAAATTTCTGGTAGTATCCGCAAAAACCTAAAAAGGACCTTAACTCTTTAAGGTTGTCTGGCCTAGGCCAGTTCTTCACAGTAGCCACCTTATCTGGGTCCATAGCTATGCCATGCCGGCTCACAATGTGCCCCAAATACTTGACCGAGGATCTACACAGTTTGCATTTTTCCATGGACAGCTTCAATCCCCTAGCCTGCAGTCGTTCCAGTACTTTAAGTAACCGTCTATTGTGCTCCTCCAGGTCCTTCCCAAATACGATGATGTCATCGAGGTATACCAACACTTCGCGGTAGCCCATGTCACCGACAGTTTTCTCCATAGTTCTCTGAAACGTAGCCGGGGCCCCTCTTATGCCTTGTGGCATTTTCAAGAACTCAAAGAACCCGATGGGACAGATGAATGCTGTTTTTGCTCTGTCCTCCACACTCATCGGGATCTGATAATACCCGCAGTGCAGGTCAAGGACAGAGAACCACTGACTTCCCTGGAGGCAATCTAATGCCTCATCCACTCTCGGCACCGTGTACTGATCGGGCACCGTCCTACTGTTCAGGGTCCTATAGTCTATACACAACCTGATCTCTCCATTTTTCTTACGAGCGACTACAATGGGGGAAGCATATTGACTCTCCGAATCGCCAATTACATTATTTTCCAGAAGATTACGTAGATGCACCCTTACATCGTCGAAATCGGCAGGGGCCAATCTTCGGGATCTCTCCCGGAAGGGAGTGTCATTATTCAATTTGATGTGATGCTCCACTCCTGAGGCGGTCCCTAGATCCCAATCGCTCTTAGAAAACAAATTCTCCATCACCTTAAGCTGTTCTATTAACCGCTGCCTACTTTTGTCATCAATGTCGCTTCCCTTAAAACAGCTCTCAAGCTTGCTCTGTATCGATATGTCGTCAGAATCATGAATTGCTTCGTCAGCACCCCTCACAACATGACTTCCAATTACAGGATACTCATAGTTACTCCTTTCAGGGAAAGTATTTATTACGACTTTATTCTCTCTCTCTTGCTTCTCGCACCATCGCATGAGATGGCGGAACATATTGGTGTTAGTTCCCACAATGGCAGCGAGTTGGCCGTTGTCCCCCGACGAATCTGGACACACCAATGCGACCAGTTGAACAGTTTCATTTGGAGTAATCAGTCCGGGGTCAAAGGTAATTTGAGTAATGATATAGCCCAAGTACGGATACTTCTGCTCACTCAATCCCCAAATAGTAAAACCACATAGAGGTTGAATGGGTACATCGGGCAAATGGTTCTTATACCAAGTCTCAAACACGATGGACACTTGTGATCCACTATCCATCAGTACTGTGCCGTCATGTCCATTTATCATGGCCTTCACCAGGGGAGCATGCCCCATTAGCGTCTCAGGGATGGTTGAAGACCATTGGGCACTCCCCATTGCTAGAACATTTATTATTGGGGAGCCTGTGAGGGGGTCACAGCACTCCCGTTGGGGTTTTCCCACTGAGCCCCTCTCCTCCGACCAGATTCCTGCTGACTTTCCCGTCCTTCCAGCCTCTCTTTTGGACATTCAAAGGACCGATGTCCAGGTTGTCCGCAACTATAACAAATAATGGGAGCTCGACTTCCACTTCCACGACTCCTCCCTCTCTCCCCACCAGGGGGCCAGTAGGACCTAGATGTAGTATTGGCCTGTAGGGCAATTAACTGATCTATTTTCTTGTTATGCTCTTCGAGCAATTTGAACAATCGATCTTCAAGAAGTGGAGGAGCCGGAGTAGGTAGTACCACCTTTACCTTCTTGATAGTTTTTTCTCGAGTTTCAATTTGTACCTCCTCTAACTTTACTTCCTTTACTAAGTCAGTTAAGGTAGGTGGGGGACCTGAAGCCATGGTACATCGAAGGCGCTGGGCAACAGGGTGGTTAGTCAATGCCCCTTTTAACACTTGCTTCCTACGGCTCTCATTGACACCCTCAGGAGCTATACCACCTTTATCCACAATTTTATAGATCAATCTATCCACCCGGTATATGTAGTGAGTCAAAGTCTCCCCGGGTTCTTGATACGTACGAGTCAGTCGTGCCATTAGGTCCCCCACATCCTCGATAGTGCCAAATGAAAAATCCAGCGCTTCGATATAGTCTTTCAGGGTAGCTGATGCTGTACTTCGCCTTGTGGCCTGTATAACCCCCATAGCGGGTCCCCGAAGACTCTCCACTATGCGCTGTTTTTTTATGTGCTCTGGATATTGCCATTCCTCCGAGTGTTGAATAGCTGCTTCTCGCCAGTTGTCATATGTCTCTTCTCCAGCCGGCACTGGAGTAATTCCGGAAAATATTCTCAAACGACGATATCCACCTTCATAGTGCCATCGTTCTAATTGGCTAACCATCCTGTCTACTGCTGTTTCAACTCCGGTTCCGGTAGCCTCATCTTTGGTCGCAGTGGGTTCCTTCTCGTTACTGGTAGTGCAGAGAAACCCCCCAGATATTGTGCCCCTGATACCAGCGTCCCCCCCAGAGGTAGTCTCTTCATTGCCGCGGTCTCCTCCTTCAGGCCACAGAACCTGTACTTTCTGTCCTATGACCCCTTCCAGTACCATCATACTTGGGATTAATGTCGAATCCAATGGGTTTCGGTTGCTAATCAATACCGCATAGGTATCACCATACTGCCCTTTCCATCGGTCGACAACGCAGGGCTGGTCGATGCCATATAAACTCCCCACCAATTTAATAATTACTTCATCACTGCGGTCTGACAGATTTCCCCTTAATCCAAAACTGCAAAGGGGTTCCACCCCCTTCTCTATACACCATTGATAAACTGCAGCAACTGTTACTTCCTCCATGATCCCTATTATACAGTCCTATAACCAGAATAAGCCACTCCCCTAAGGATCTCAGCAGTGCCTCCAATGTAACCCCTCCCAACTTAGTGGCACTAATGGTAATGGGGTTGTACTATACTGTAGACTATGTGTGCCTCCACCCAAGCGTTATGGATATTATAGGCTTGCTTGGGAAAGCCAAGAAAGGGTATATATCAATACACTTTACTCAGTAATAACTTATTACCTACATTTACCACCGCTTGTTTTTTTCATTTCTTCCAGATCCCTTAATGACGTGTTCGTTCGGAGTTCGGTAGTCCTGGTAAGTATTTATTGTTCAGCAATACAGTGCATTTTCACAACAGCAGAATTTACATTTTATTTAAATGTTATACCGTTACCAACACTAACACTCTATAAACATTAATATGTTAATGTATACTAATTCCTATACACTTCCTCCTGCATGCATTACAAAAAAAATCAACATAACTGGTTAGGTAGAAAAATTGATAAGGTAATTAGTCTTAAGACTTATTGTATTACCTAGTGTAATACTATCGCTAATCAATTACTCCAGTCTCTGTGTCTCTCTGGATGGAGTAATTGAGGTAACACGTTGGTGCACAGTTGGGGCCCAGTGTACAGTGATGATAGTTGGGCCACGCTTGGCCAATGATGGGATCCTGTGGATAATACCAGTCTAGAATTATATATATATATGTATATATATTCTCCTCCTAGGTGTGTCACTCAATTCCACGGCAAGGGGTTTGATCACTTACTACGGTTGCTTCCCCAGAGTTCCACTCTACCTTCCCTATTTTACTGACAGAGATGAGTTCAATAGGTAGAGGGGAGGTGAAAGGTGCGGTGACTCCCTCTACTGTCACTGAGTGGATATTTATCTCGGTAATTTCTCTGTCACTGGATGGGATATTTATCCTGGTAGAGGGGTATAGTTGTGGTCTATCGGCACTTGTGTAAAAGCAATACCCCGTACCTGCTATGCAACATCTCCAGGTTCACCTGGCTGGGCAGTGCTGCACGTCCCTATAGCCTCTCATCCATACGCACTTACAGCCCGTTATCAAAGTTCCTCCTCAGTTCCCATCGCTGTGTAGAGGGTATTATTTATCACATAAAGCTCTTGAATTTACCTTCCTGGTCCTTGCTGTTCTGGCTGTATTATGGACCTACGTGCAGCTGTTAGTAGGCAGGATTACTGGTCCCCAAAAGGGTAGTCCCTTTCCTCTTGCTCCTCTGACTGTGCTGCACTATGTATTTGAAGGCTGTAATTATATATAGGATTACTGACCCCCCCTCAAGAGGGTAGTCCCTTTGTCTTGCTCCTATTGCGGTGCTGCCCTTTATGTCCCTTATTGGGCAAGTATCAGATAGGGGCGTTTCACAATATAGGCAGCGCTATAACAGCAGTGGGCATCGCTCCCCCCGTACCTGCAGCATCATTAGTAGCTCTGGTTACAGCTTGGGTTATTTCCGTCACAACAGCTCATCGCCCGCCTGCCTCCGTTCATCAGTCTCCGGGAGATGGATCAGGTTAGCGGTATCCGTGGCTCCCCTAGCTCAGCTCTCTGGCTTCCTCCTCCGCCAGTCACTCAGCTCCCTTCAGCTGGCCGCATATAGCCTTTCACTCTGTCTCTCTCCGTCTGCATCACCGCTCCGGCTCTCCTCTTCCCGGGGGGTAACAGTCTCTAACTGACATTATCCTTGTGCGCTGCTTGAAGTCCTCCCCCGCATGCGATCACACTTTTTACAGCACAAGGGGATTCTGGACTAGTCTATCCCCGCTCGTGCCAATTTACTCATATAATCCCCTAGTTCAATACCCATAGGGATATATCGTCCTCCAGCATCCCCCATATATATTATATACTTAAAATAGTTACACTTTTATTACGATATGCATATTATAAACAATTCATATATTTACACTTAGCATACCAGGTATATCTATTCATAGGGTCCTTGCCTATTTGGAAATATCTTCTCTTCACCCCAGTGAGCATAGATAATAGGGTGTTACAACATTCTAACCGCTTTGAAATAAATATGGGCAACACTAGATAGAGAGATCATTTTAGGGATCAATCAGATGTGGTTGGAGGTGCTATCTCTTCCGTGGAAGCAGCAGTGATAGCGCTGTATGGTGATGCAGCAACAGGCGTCTAATACATGCAGACACCTCCTGCTGCAGTAGTGATCCTAGGATGCAGCGTCAGATCTCTCACCTACCATGGGGCGACTTGTGGCACTCATGGTGCTGCGCAAGTCTCCGGTCGCAGAGGCCAGGCAATCTCCGTCCTACGATGGAGATCCCTGACCTCTTCCCTCCCCTAAATGGTGGTGGCACGCCTCTGTTTTTACAAATGGAGGCCATTGCTGCCCCCTCCCCACCCTCCAGACGACAGCAGACTGTCAACCATTGACAGTTTGCTGCTGCTCTGTGTCCCATATCGCAGGACCCGTACGCGTACCTGCAGAAAGAGACCTGCGCATGGGCAAAGTACCAGAAATCGGTACTTTGTGCTGATGGGCGCTGTTACAATCAGACCTGACTCAGGCCCATTGTCTGTTTGTACCTACCTCTACATTTGTCTTCTCACCAGTCTGGCAATGCAATGTCTGCAGGAGGAAGCACTGGTGATTGATGTCACACACTACAGGGTACACCAGGCTTTTTCAACCAGTGTGCCGCGGAGCCAGAGCAGCTTCCTGCACCTTCAGAGTGAACTGTTGGCCCGGGCTCTTCTTAGAGGATTAGTTGTGCTGATACATAGGTCACGGCCGCCACATCTCACCACCCAGCCAGCCCACCCGCCTGCATACACATCTTCCAGTTCCCACCTGCATACACAGCTTTCCTTGCCCACCGACATCCACACCTGCTCGACCACCCGCTGCTCAGTATTCGCAGCACTCCACTAAGAACAACCCCCGCCACTGAGGGACAGGGAGGAGGACAGCTGACCGGTAGGGGCTAATATTTGTTATTTTATTTCTCCTGTGGGGAACAATAGGATTTATGTGGGGAGAATAAGGATTTATGTGGGGAGAATAAGGATTTATGGGGGGAACAATGTGTATAATTCATGTGGGAAGCAATAGCATTTATGTATTGAGCAACATGATTTATGTGGGGAGCAATAGGATTTATGTGGGGAGAAATGTGATTGATTTATGTGGGGAGCAATGCATTTTTTTTCTGTGTAGGCCAATGTATGTGTGGATTTTTTTTTACTGTGAGGGCCAATGTGTGTGTGTGTTATTTTTTTTCTGTGGGGAACTTATGGTGCGCCTTGGTAATTTTAAGATATTATTCGGTGTGCCGCGAGTAAAAAAAGGTTGAAAATCACAGGTGTACACCCTACTGCAACCAGCGAACACTGTGACCAGTGAACTCATACAGTAGGAGAGAGATTTCACAGTGGGGTAGGGGGTATTGTAGGTTCCACCTCAGCGACACCATGGAAATAAATTATACAATGTAAGTGGCTAAATGAAAAGTGATTCACAGTGATCTGTAATGGGTTAATAATACATACTGCTATCTGGACCAAGCCTTTACGCTATTTGCTGTTTTATGGATGAATGAGGAGTAAACTTATTAAGAAAGTTAAATGCTTCCGACAAAATCCATACAGTAGTTACAGATAAAGGTTTACATTAATAATACAATGACAAGCAGCTTTGGTAAACACTTGATGGAGGATGAAAACATTTAATTGATTTTCTGTCGTTTTGAATCTATCTAATGATAAATGTATGACTGAGCAGCTTCAGCCGGATCCAGTTACCTTGCAGGAACGGAGAACATGCCATACAAAGAATTGCAGCACTGTGAGAAGTCATCACACGCACGTCTGATACACACAAAGACACAACGAAGATCATTTATTCATTGATTCTTTGTATAGAGACAGGTTGTGCCGTATTGTGTATATCTGCCTCTAGCCATAAATGGTATTTTCTCCCTTTCTGTGTCCGCCCATCCTCTAGAACGTAAGCTCACACGAGCAGGGCCCTCCTCCCTTTGTATTCTTTACATACTTACGTCATTCAAGCAGTGTTATTTATGTATATACTATATTTAAGGTTACACGGTTGTCCGTATTAGTCTGTCCTCATCCAATGTACCCCTTTGTATGGCGCTATGGAACCCGTGTGGTGCTTATATAAATAGAAAAATAATGTTTTCTTAAAATGATAGGGATGCATAATTAGGTTCACTACAAATGATGATGATGTACAGTATATAAAGTGAAGGAATATTACAAAGCTCAGGAAATTGTAGAAGTACAGTAAGTGAGGAGACAGCCATTTTGTGGTCTGGAGCCATATTCATGAGCATTCAGCCTGACAGATCAGTAGGAACCACTGACATCACTGAGACACCTTGTTGCCTCTGGGGCAGATGTACTAAATTTCGGAGACTGATAATGTGGAAAGAGATAAACTACCTACCAATCCGCTCCTACTTGTCATTTTTCAAACACAGCCTGTAACGTGGCAGTTACGAGCTGATTGGCTGGTACTCTATCTCTTTCCATTTTATCACTCTCCAAGGCATTGTACATATCCCCATGGGTGGGATGTCTCATATATTGTATATTGTATGCTATACATCCAGCCACTTAGCACATGCATAGCAGCGTTTATTAATGCTCTATGCATGAATAATTGTGAATACTTGTGAATACTTGTGCGGAGGACACTTCTTCCAATAAAAACTGTCCTTCGGGTATTGAGGACTTCCAGGTTTGTGAGTCCTATAGTGTATACAGGGAAATCGGCCTGCACATGTGCAAGCCAGAGGGGCGGGGGTGGGGATGGGGGAATTCCTCTCTGGGGATTTGTATGGAAAGGCGCCTATAGGCAACACAATCCCAGTTATGCTTTCCGGAGCTTGATACATATGGGTAATAAGGCAGACCTCCAAAAATATTTTTGGTGGTTTGATTGCATTTTACTGTTAGTATATTCCGCCCTATGTACAGATTCGTCCTCATACATCTAGCCTCAATACGCCGTGTAGCAGGAGATGTTTGTTATGGGTGAGCTGGCTCTGCTAGCGACGGGCGTCTTTTTTTTTGTTGTCAAAAGTGCATCTCAGACGCTATGCAATGTGGTTAGGATGCACTAGGAGACTGCGCTGATTAGTTTGATATGCACTTGTATATTGTTTGTGACTGAATCTGTAAATGAAGGCCAACAGAACTTGGTAGAGAAAAAAAGCCACATCCGCTGCATTCTAGCACGTCGTATGCAGATTCAGACTCAGTTATACACAGAGATTTACACAGATATTTAAGCATATGAAATTTAGCAGCACAGTCTCCTGGTGCTGCATCGCTTTGTGTCTTAGAAGCATTTTCAGCAAGAAGGACGCCCGATGTTAACAAAGTCTGACGGGACCTGGCTGCCAAGAGGGGCTGTTTGGTGCAATTGCAGCAAACATTCTTAAGGACACATCTGTATGTGGCAGCATTATTCCCTAATGTTCATGCATCTTAACTGTGGCTCCTTATCCTCTTTCAGTAGTGAATACTGAGCAAAAAATAAGAATTTACTTACCGATAATTCTATTTCTCATAGTCCGTAGTGGATGCTGGGGACTCCGTCAGGACCATGGGGAATAGCGGCTCCGCAGGAGACAGGGCACAAAAAGTAAGCTTTTAGGATCACATGGTGTGTACTGGCTCCTCCCCCTATGACCCTCCTCCAAGCCTCAGTTAGGTACTGTGCCCGGACGAGCGTACACAATAAGGAAGGATCTTGAATCCCGGGTAAGACTCATACCAGCCACACCAATCACACCGTACAACTTGTGATTTGAACCCAGTTAACAGTATGATAACAACGAAGAAGCCTCTGAAAAGATGGCTCACAACAATAATAACCCGATTTTTGTAACAATAACTATGTACAAGTATTGCAGACAATCCGCACTTGGGATGGGCGCCCAGCATCCACTACGGACTATGAGAAATAGAATTATCGGTAAGTAAATTCTTATTTTCTCTAACGTCCTAGTGGATGCTGGGGACTCCGTCAGGACCATGGGGATTATACCAAAGCTCCCAAACGGGCGGGAGAGTGCGGATGACTCTGCAGCACCGAATGAGAGAACTCCAGGTCCTCCTTAGCCAGAGTATCAAATTTGTAAAATTTTACAAACGTGTTCTCCCCTGACCACGTAGCTGCTCGGCAAAGTTGTAATGCCGAGACCCCTCGGGCAGCCGCCCAAGATGAGCCCACCTTCCTTGTGGAGTGGGCATTTACAGATTTAGGCTGTGGCAGGCCTGCCACAGAATGTGCAAGTTGGATTGTGCTACAGATCCAACGAGCAATCGTCTGCTTAGACGCAGGAGCACCCATCTTGTTGGGTGCATACAGGATAAACAGCGAGTCAGATTTTCTGACTCCAGCCGTCCTTGAAATATATATTTTCAATGCTCTGACAACGTCCAGCAACTTGGAGTCCTCCAAGTCGCTAGTAGCCGCAGGCACCACAATAGGCTGGTTTAAGTGAAAAGCCGAAACCACCTTAGGCAGAAACTGAGGACGCGTCCGCAGTTCTGCCCTGTCCGAATGGAAAATCAGATATGGGCTTTTGTACGATAAAGCCGCCAACTCTGATACTCTCCTGGCTGAAGCCAGGGCCAGTAGCATGGTTACTTTCCATGTAAGATACTTCAAATCTACCGATTTGAGCGGCTCAAACCAATGGGATTTGAGAAAATCCAAAACTACGTTGAGATCCCACGGTGCCACTGGAGGCACAATCGGGGGCTGTATATGTAGTACACCTTTGACAAAGGTTTGTACTTCAGGCACTGAAGCCAATTCTTTCTGGAAGAAAATCGATAAGGCCGAAATTTGAACCTTAATAGACCCCAATTTGAGGCCCATAGACAATCCTGCCTGCAGGAAATGTAGGAATCGACCCAATTGAAATTCCTCCGTTGGGGCCTTCTTGGCCTCACACCACGCAACATATTTTCTCCAAATGCGGTGATAATGTTGTGCGGTCACTTCCTTCCTGGCTTTAATCAAGGTAGGAATAACTTCCTCTGGAATGCCCTTTTCTTTTAGAATCCGGCGTTCAACCGCCATGCCGTCAAACGCAGTCGCGGTAAGTCTTGGAACATACAAGGTCCCTGCTGAAGCAGATCCCTTCTTAACGGTAGAGGCCACGGCTCTTCCGTGAGCATCTCTTGAAGTTCCGGGTACCAAGTCCTTCTCGGCCAATCCGGAGCCACGAGTATTGTTCTTACTCCCCGTAGCCGTATAATTCTCAGTACCTTTGGTATGAGAGGCAGAGGAGGAAACACATACACGGACTGGTACACCCACGGTGTTACCAGAGCGTCCACAGCTATTGCCTGAGGGTCTCTTGACCTGGCGCAATATCTGTCCAGTTTCTTGTTGAGGCGGGACGCCATCATGTCCACCTTTGGTTTTTCCCAACGGTTCACAATCATGTGGAAGACTTCTGGATGAAGTCCCCACTCTCCCGGGTGGAGGTCGTGTCTGCTGAGGAAGTCTGCTTCCCAGTTGTCCACTCCCGGAATGAACACTGCTGACAGTGCTATGACATGATTTTCCGCCCAGCGAAGAATCCTTGCAGCTTCTGTCATTGCTCTTCTGCTTCTCGTGCCGCCCTGTCTGTTTACGTGGGCGACTGCCGTGATGTTGTCCGACTGGATCAACACCGGCTGACCCTGAAGCAGCGGTTTTGCCAGGCTTAGAGCATTGTAAATCGCTCTTAGCTCCAGTATATTTATGTGAAGAGACGTCTCCAGGTTCGACCACACGCCCTGGAAGTTTCTTCCCTGTGTGACTGCTCCCCAGCCTCGTAGGCTGGCATCCGTAGTCACCAGGACCCAGTCCTGTATGCCGAATCTGCGGCCCTCTAACAGATGGGCACTCTGCAACCACCACAGAAGAGACACCCTTGTTCTTGGTGACAGTGTTATCCGCTGATGCATGTGCAGATGCGATCCGGACCATTTGTCCAGCAGATCCCACTGAAATATTCGTGCGTGGAATCTGCCGAATGGAATTGCTTCGTAAGAAGCCACCATCTTTCCCAGGACTCTTGTGCATTGATGTACTGACACATTTCCTGGTTTTAGGAGGTTCCTGACAAGTTCGGATAACTCCCTTGCTTTCTCCTCCGGGAGAAACACCTTTTTCTGAACAGTGTCCAGAATCATTCCCAGGAACAGCAGACGTGTCGTCGGGGTCAATTGAGATTTTGGAAGATTCAGAATCCACCCGTGTTGTTGAAGCACTACTTGGGTTAGTGCTACTCCGACTTCCAGCTGTTCTCTGGACCTTGCCCTTATCAGGAGATCGTCCAAGTAAGGGATAATTAATACGCCTTTTCTTCGTAGAAGAACCATCATTTCGGCCATTACCTTGGTAAAGACCCGAGGTGCCGTGGACAAACCAAACGGCAGCGTTTGAAACTGATAATGACAGTTTTGTATCACGAACCTGAGATACCCTTGGTGTGAAGGGTAAATTGGGACATGCAGATAAGCATCTTTTATGTCCAGGGACACCATGAAGTCCCCTTCTTCCAGATTCGCTATCACTGCTCTGAGTGACTCCATCTTGAACTTGAATTTCTGTATGTACAGGTTCAAGGATTTCAGATTTAGAATAGGTCTTACCGAACCGTCCGGCTTCGGTACCACAAATAGTGTGGAATAATACCCCTTTCCCTGTTGTAGGAGGGGTACCTTGACTATCACCTGCTGAGAATACAGCTTGTGAATGGCTTCCAATACCGTCGCCCTTTCTGAGGGTGACGTTGGTAAAGCAGACTTTAGGAACCGGTGAGGGGGAGACTTTTCGAATTCCAACTTGTAACCCTGAGATACTACCTGCAGGATCCAAGGGTCCACCTGTGAGCGCGCCCACTGTGTGCTGAAAATCTTTAGTCGACCCCCCACCGCCCCTGAGTCCGCTTGCACAGCCCCAGCGTCATGCTGAGGGCTTTGTAGAAGCCGGGGAGGGCTTCTGTTCGTGGGAAGTAGTTGCTTGCTGCACCCTCTTACCCCTTCCTTTGCCTCTGGGCAAATATGACTGTCCTTTTGCCCGCTTGTTCTTATAGGAACGAAAGGACTGCGGCTGAAAAGACGGTGTGTTTTTCTGTTGGGAGGTGACCTGAGGTAAAAAAGTGGATTTTCCGGCTGTTGCCGTGGCCACCAGATCCGATAGACCGACCCCAAATAATTCCTCTCCTTTATACGGCAATACTTCCATATGCCGTTTGGAATCCGCATCACCTGACCACTGTCGCGTCCATAAACTTCTTCTGGCAGATATGGACATCGCACTTACTCTCGATGCCAGAGTGCAAATATCCCTCTGAGCATCTCGCATATAAAGAAAAGCATCCTTTAATTGCTCTATAGTCAATAAAATACTATCAATATTTTCAGTCAGGGAATCCGACCACACCACCCCAGCACTGCACATCCAGGCTGAGGCTATTGCTGGTCGCAGTATAACACCAGTATGTGTGTATATACTCTTCAGGGTAGTTTCCAGCCTCCTATCAGCTGGATCCTTGAGGGCGGCCGTATCAGGAGACGGTAACGCCACTTGTTTTGATAAGCGTGTGAGCGCCTTATCCACCCTAGGGGGTGTTTCCCAGCGCGCCCTAACCTCTGGTGGGAAAGGGTATAATGCCAATAACTTCTTTGAAATTAGCAGTTTTCTATCGGGGTTAACCCACGCTTCATCACACACGTCATTCAATTCCTCTGATTCTGGAAAAGCTACAGGTAGTTTTTTCACACCCCACATAATACCCCCCTTTGAGGTACCTGCAGTATCAGAGATATGCAAAGCCTCCTTCATTGCCGTGATCATATAACGTGTGGCCCTATTGGAAAATACGTTTCTTTCTTCACCGTCGACACTAGATTCATCTGTGTCGGTACCTGTGTCGACTGACTGAGGTAAGGGACGTTTTACAGCCCCTGACGGTGCCTGAGACGCCTGGACAGGTACTAACTGGTTTTCCGGCCGTCTCATGTCGTCAACTGACTTTTGCAGCGTGCTAACATTATCACGTAATTCCATAATTAAAGCCATCCATTCCGGTGTCGACTCCCTAGGGGGTGACATCACCATTACCGGCAATTGCTCCGCCTCCACACCAACATCGTCCTCATACATGTCGACACACACGTACCGACACACAGCAGACACACAGGGAATGCTCTTATCGAAGACAGGACCCCACTAGCCCTTTGGGGAGACAGAGGGAGAGTTTGCCAGCACACACCAAAGCGCTATAAAAATGTATATAAACAACCCTAAAAGGTGTTGTTTCTGTTATATGCGCTTAATATATAAAAATATCGCCAAAATATGCCCCCCTTCTCTGTTTTACCCTGTTTCTGTAGTGCAGTGCAGGGGAGAGTCCTGGGAGCCTTCCTCACAGCGGAGCTGAGCAGGAAAATGGCGCTGTGTGCTGAGGAGAATAGGCCCCGCCCCCTAAAACGGCGGGCTCTTCTCCCGGAGTTTGCGATATATGGCAGGGGTTAAATACATCCATATAGCCTCAAGGGCTATATGTGATGTATTTTAGCCATAGAAAAAGGTATTATACATTGCTGCCCAGGGCGCCCCCCCCAGCGCCCTGCACCCTCAGTGACCGCTGGTGTGAAGTGTGCCGACAACAATGGCGCACAGCTGCAGTGCTGTGCGCTACCTTATGAAGACTGAAAGTCTTCTGCCGCCTGTTTCCGGACCTCTGGACCTCTTCAACTTCGGCATCTGCAAGGGGGGTCGGCGGCACGGCTCCGGGACCGGACTCCATGGCTGGGCCTGTGTTCGATCCCTCTGGAGCTAATGGTGTCCAGTAGCCTAAGAAGCAAATCCATCCTGCACGCAGGTGAGTTCACTTCTCTCCCCTAAGTCCCTCGTAGCAGTGAGCCTGTTGCCAGCAGGACTCACTGAAAATAAGAAACCTAAAAAACTTTTTCTAAGCAGCTCTTTATGAGAGCCACCTAGATTGCACCCTGCTCGGACGGGCACAAAAACCTAACTGAGGCTTGGAGGAGGGTCATAGGGGGAGGAGCCAGTACACACCATGTGATCCTAAAAGCTTACTTTTTGTGCCCTGTCTCCTGCGGAGCCGCTATTCCCCATGGTCCTGACGGAGTCCCCAGCATCCACTAGGACGTTAGAGAAATAATTATTATGATGATCTGCTATTACATTGTCCCTCTAAACGAGACTCCCACTCTGTCTTTAGTTTTGTTATTCTACCTTTTGTTTTTCAACTTTCGTTTAGGTACCTAAAAAAAAGTTTTGCCCCCTTTACCCACTGGCTGGGCCATTTTCTCCCCAGCTTGTGCCTATACACATCTGACTACCGTCTTAGTCTCCTTCTTACAAGATATACCTCTTTGTCTTCATTATTCTGTGTCTGCTTAAATTTCCTAATAATTATTAATTTTTTCCAATAATCTATTGTGACAGGCGTCACATAGAGCGGAATAAAATCCCAGATATGTTTATTTTCAACCGCAGGCAGTTACACAAACAGGTGCAGGCAGTGCCAGATTAAGGTCCAAATGGGCCTGGAGCTGAAATTTCCAAAGGGCCTATTATGCGCTGCTGCTGGGGGTGTGACTTATGATGTGGCGGCATGACCAGTGGTGTGGGGGAGTGGTCTGCGTCAATGGGCTGTGGCACGTGCCTTCCTTCAATCACCTTAATTGCCCTCTGTGCATCCATTAACCCATCTCTAACCAATTCATTATCAATCCCTTCTCATAGTAGCCATTAGCACATTCATCCACCCTATAAGCTCCCCACACACACAGCAGCATCCATTACTACCACACTGCAGAAGCCATTACTACACACACCGCAGAACCCCAAACTATACACACTGCAGCACCCCTTACTACATACACCGCAGAACCCCTTACTACACACCACAGCACCCGTTACTACACGCACAGCAACACCTGTTAACTACCCCCACCTAGAAATTGATTAACCATTCATTAATCAATTTCAACATCCCAGTGCCCACATATATACAGGTTGTGTATCCCTTATCCAAAATGCTTGGGACCAGAAGTATTTTGGATAAGGGATTTTCTGTATTTTGGAATAATTGCATACAATAGTGAGATATCATGGTGATGGGGCCCAAGTCTAAGCACAGAATGCATGTATGCTTCATATACACCTTATATACACAGCCTGGAGGTAATTTAATACAATATTTTTAATAACTTTATGTATAAAACAAAGTTTGTGTACATTGAGCCATCAGAAAACAAAGGTTTCACTATCTCATTATCACTCAAAAAATTCCGTATTTCAGAATATTCCGTATTTCGGAAGATTTGGATATGGGATACTCAACCTATATATATATATATATATATATATGGGTGGTCTTCAGTATGCCGGATCCTGCATGCCGACACATTTTCTCCCTCTTGGGGGGGTACTCGACCCCCCTGGAGGGAGAATAAATAGTGTGGCGCGCCTAGCGCATCACCGTGCCCGCAGCGCTTGCCACCTGGTTCTTAGGAGGAGGGAAGCGACAGCCCCACTCCAGAGGACCTTTTGCATTTGTATATATATATATATATATGTATATATATATATACACGCACACACACACAAATAAAGTACACACACTCACCCACCACCACATACACACACACATACAGTACATACACCACACATATAGTACACACACGCACACAGTATACACACATACAGTAGACACACACACACACACAGTACACACACTAATTGATTCCACTGAACAAGAAGCCATTAACCACTTGCCTGACATGGTGACATCAGATGCGACCATGCCTGCAACTGCTCTATCTGACCTGGAGGCACAGCATGCGACCGTGCTGCCAATCACTGCAGGATCCCCCCCTTCCCATTCCAGCGTCTGCAGACAATGGCAGCCGTTGGGGAGAGCAAATGAACCCTCCCAAGCCACCCCCTGACCCCTCCCTGCATACCTGCAGGCTGCCTCAGCTTTCAAAATGCTATCGTCGCAATGTTCCCGATGTTCCGATGGTCATAATGTTCCCGATCGATGTTTCGATGTTGGGGGTAAATAAATAAACATTTTTTTTTCCATTTTTTTTTAACTAAAATCATTTGGGATAGGGTTAAAGTCATGTTCTTCACTTAATTCACTCATAAAAATACCCGACAATTTCAGAGCGGTTTTCGACAAAATAAATCGTCAGTCAAGTGGTTAAACTTACCAGGCTTCCTTCATCAGCAGCAGCTACCCGTACAGCATGGGGGTGGAGCTTGGGACTGTGACAGGCTCAGGTCCGAGTGAGGGAGACACGATTTTGGCGGGACAGTTCCGTTTCTCACGGTCTGTCCCGCTGTCCCACCGTGGTGAAGGGGGGGCAGTTGAGAGATCCCCCCATGAAGGTCCCTATCCCTCTATATTACGCTATATGCAGGTCCCTATCTCTCTGTATTACGCCGCACGCAGGATCCCCATCCCTTTATATTACAACACACGGAGGTCCCTGTGCCCACTTTTCTTCATTCTCTCTGCTCTTTGAAGCCCCTTTAGTCTTTATACTTCATTCTATTTAAACTTTATTCTTCCTTTCTTTTCTCTATATCTTACTCACATGTTTTCATTTCTTGTCTCTCACATAAGTGACTTCCTTTCTTATCTCTCACATAGAGCATCTTTACCTCTCTCTCTCTATTACCTACTTTTCTTTGCTGCCTCAGGATCCTTACTCTTTCTTCTCACTCCACTCTGTTTCTCATTACTAGCCCACATTCATCTCTTTTCTCTCCCTCACCCCTTGCTCTACTTCATGTTTTACTACCTTGCACTGGTTTACCAGAGGCTGCTACTGTACCTCTTCCTCCCTCCTCTTCAGTCTGTGTTGCTAGTCACAGCAGGCTCACAGCTCATGCAGGCTTGCAGCAGTGCCGAGAGATGGCCCCGCCCCGCATGACGTCACGCAGGGGCGGAGCTTGTAGAATGAGGAAGTGCTGCGCGGACCTCAGCATACTGATAGCTTCTGTGCAGGGGCTGTTTCCTAGGCTACCTGGTTGGAGCTGAACTCCGATCGTGGCAGTCGGAGGGGTGAGTCAGCCCACTAGAGAGTGCTGGAGCTAGAGTAGGAGATGCACGGGAGAGGATGTCCGCTGGCAGTCTGTGACAGGAAACAGATTTTTCCTGTCACTGCTGTCACTTCTGTGGGCCTATTCTCAATGAGGGGCCTGGAGCTGCAGCTCCATCCACCCCATTGTTAATCCGGCCATGGGTGCAGGATTCACAGGCCAGTTACAGCAAAGCAAAGTTCACAAAGTCTTCAAAATGCAGAAACACAAGTTCTTCAGTGGACCCTAAGGTCCTGGACCCCTAATAATAGCCCCTCCCTAGGCTATCACCTGGGCAGCTTGTCCACCATCAGGAGCAATGCTTCTTATGTCTGAAGCCATTTTTGCACAAACTGACAGGTGCCTGCAATTAGCTGCTTCTCAACCCTGGCTAACAGCAACACCCGGCCCGGAGTCTCTCCAGCCACAGTCCTGCAGTTCTACATCCATGTCAGATTTGTGCTGTCTTTTTCACACTATTGGGGTCATTCCGACCCGATCGCTCGCTGCAGTTTATTGCAGCGCATCGATCGGGTTGGAACTCCGCGTGGCGACGCATGCCAGCCGTCGTTGCCTAGCGATCGCCTCTGAGGCAGAGGCGGTCGCTGGGCGGGAGGGGGCTGGACGGCGGCATTAAGCTGCCATTTAGGGGGCGCGGTCCGGCCAATGCAGGCGTTGCTGGACCATTGGGGGGGCGAGCTGCGGCGGCTGCGTAACGTCACATGCAGCCGCTGCGACACGGGGCAGTGAAGGGGTTCTCCAGGTCAGCGAGCAGGAGCTGTGCTGTCCGGGAGACACTCCTGAGATGCAAAAGCATCGCCGATGTGCGATGCTTTTGCATTTCTGCCGGGAGGGGGGCGGCACAGACATGCGGGGCGGACTATCCCTGTGCTGGGCGTCCCCCCGCATGTCTGAGTGCCTGATCGTAGCGGTGCTAAATTTAGCACAGCTTCGATCAACTCAGAATAACCTCCTATATACTAGAGATGAGCGGGTTCGGTTTCTCTGAATCCGAACCCGCACGAACTTCATGTTTTTTTCACGGGTCCGAGCAGACTCGGATCCTCCCGCCTTGCTCGGTTAACCCGAGCGCGCCCGAACGTCATCATCCCGCTGTCGGATTCTCGCGAGGCTCGTATTCTATCGCGAGACTCGGATTCTATATAAGGAGCCGCGCGTCGCCGCCATTTTCACACGTGCATTGAGATTGATAGGGAGAGGACGTGGCTGGCGTCCTCTCCATTTAGATTAGGGTTGAGAGAGAGAGAGAGAGATTGACCTGAGGCTGTGATACTGCAGTGCAGAGTTTAGTGACTGACGACCACAGTGACCACCAGACAGTGCAGTTGTTTGTTTTATTTAATATATCCGTTCTCTGCCTGAAAAAAACGATACACACAGTGACTCAGTCACATACCATATCTGTGTGCACTGCTCAGCCCAGTGTGCTGCATCAATGTATATATATATCTGACTGTGCTCAGCTCACACAGCTTATAATTGTGGGGGAGACTAGGGAGCACTGCAGTGCCAGTTATAGGTTATAGCAGGAGCCAGGAGTACATAATATTATATTAAAATTAAACAGTGCACACTTTTGCTGCAGGAGTGCCACTGCCAGTGTGACTAGTGACCAGTGACCTGACCACCAGTATATATAATATTAGTAGTATACTATCTCTTTATCAACCAGTCTATATTAGCAGCAGACACAGTACAGTGCGGTAGTTCACGGCTGTGGCTACCTCTGTGTCGGCACTCGGCAGCCCGTCCATAATTGTATATACCACCTAACCGTGGTTTTTTTTTCTTTCTTTATAGTCATACTAGTTACGAGTATACTATCTCTTTATCAACCAGTCTATATTAGCAGCAGACACAGTACAGTGCGGTAGTTCACGGCTGTGGCTACCTCTGTGTCGGCACTCGGCAGCCCGTCCATAATTGTATATACCACCTAACCGTGGTTTTTTTTTCTTTCTTTATACATACATACTAGTTACGAGTATACTATCTCTTTATCAACCAGTCTATATTAGCAGCAGACACAGTACAGTGCGGTAGTTCACGGCTGTGGCTACCTCTGTGTCGGCACTCGGCAGCCCGTCCATAATTGTATATACCACCTAACCGTGGTTTTTTTTTCTTTCTTTATACATACATACTAGTTACGAGTATACTATCTCTTTATCAACCAGTCTATATATTAGCAGCAGACACAGTACAGTGCGGTAGTTCACGGCTGTGGCTACCTCTGTGTCGGCACTCGGCAGCCCGTCCATAATTGTATATACCACCTAACCGTGGTTTTTTTTTCTTTCTTTATACATACATACTAGTTTACGAGTATACTATCTCTTTATCAACCAGTCTATATATTAGCAGCAGACACAGTACAGTGCGGTAGTTCACGGCTGTGGCTACCTCTGTGTCGGCACTCGGCAGCCCGTCCATAATTGTATATACCACCTAACCGTGGTTTTTTTTTCTTTCTTTATACATACATACTAGTTACGAGTATACTATCTCTTTATCAACCAGTCTATATTAGCAGCAGACACAGTACAGTGCGGTAGTTCACGGCTGTGGCTACCTCTGTGTCGGCACTCGGCAGCCCGTCCATAATTGTATATACCACCTAACCGTGGTTTTTTTTTCTTTCTTTATACATACATACTAGTTACGAGTATACTATCTCTTTATCAACCAGTCTATATATTAGCAGCAGACACAGTACAGTGCGGTAGTTCACGGCTGTGGCTACCTCTGTGTCGGCACTCGGCAGCCCGTCCATAATTGTATATACCACCTAACCGTGGTTTTTTTTTCTTTCTTTATACATACATACTAGTTACGAGTATACTATCTCTTTATCAACCAGTCTATATATTAGCAGCAGACACAGTACAGTGCGGTAGTTCACGGCTGTGGCTACCTCTGTGTCGGCACTCGGCAGCCCGTCCATAATTGTATATACCACCTAACCGTGGTTTTTTTTTCTTTCTTTATACATACATACTAGTTACGAGTATACTATCTCTTTATCAACCAGTCTATATTAGCAGCAGACACAGTACAGTGCGGTAGTTCACGGCTGTGGCTACCTCTGTGTCGGCACTCAGCAGCCCGTCCATAATTGTATATACCACCTAACCGTGGTTTTTTTTTCTTTCTTTATAGTCATACTAGTTACGAGTATACTATCTCTTTATCAACCAGTCTATATTAGCAGCAGACACAGTACAGTGCGGTAGTTCACGGCTGTGGCTACCTCTGTGTCGGCACTCGGCAGCCCGTCCATAATTGTATATACCACCTAACCGTGGTTTTTTTTTCTTTCTTTATACATACATACTAGTTACGAGTATACTATCTCTTTATCAACCAGTCTATATTAGCAGCAGACACAGTACAGTGCGGTAGTTCACGGCTGTGGCTACCTCTGTGTCGGCACTCGGCAGCCCGTCCATAATTGTATATACCACCTAACCGTGGTTTTTTTTTCTTTCTTTATACATACATACTAGTTACGAGTATACTATCTCTTTATCAACCAGTCTATATTAGCAGCAGACACAGTACAGTGCGGTAGTTCACGGCTGTGGCTACATCTGTGTCGGCACTCGGCAGCCCGTCCATAATTGTATATACCACCTAACCGTGGTTTTTTTTTCTTCTTTATACATACATACTACTACGACATCTCTTTATCAACCAGTCTATATTAGCAGCAGACACAGTACAGTACGGTAGTTCACGGCTGTGGCTACCTCTGTGTCTGCACTCGGCAGGCAGTCCGTCCATAATTGTATACCACCTAACCGTGGTTTTTTTTTCTTTCTTCTTTATACATACATAGTTACATAGACATCTCTTTATCAACCAGTCTATATTAGCAGCAGACACAGTACAGTACGGTAGTTCACGGCTGTGGCTACCTCTGTGTCTGCACTCGGCAGGCAGTCCATAATTGTATACTAGTATCCATCTCCATTGTTTACCTGAGGTGCCTTTTAGTTGTGCCTATTAAAATATGGAGAACAAAAATGTTGAGGTTCCAAAATTAGGGAAAGATCAAGATCCACTTCCACCTCGTGCTGAAGCTGCTGCCACTAGTCATGGCCGAGACGATGAAATGCCAGCAACGTCGTCTGCCAAGGCCGATGCCCAATGTCATAGTACAGAGCATGTCAAATCCAAAACACCAAATATCAGAAAAAAAAGGACTCCAAAACCTAAAATAAAATTGTCGGAGGAGAAGCGTAAACTTGCCAATATGCCATTTACGACACGGAGTGGCAAGGAACGGCTGAGGCCCTGGCCTATGTTCATGGCTAGTGGTTCAGCTTCACATGAGGATGGAAGCACTCAGCCTCTCGCTAGAAAAATGAAAAGACTCAAGCTGGCAAAAGCAGCACAGCAAAGAACTGTGCATCCTTCGAAATCCCAAATCCACAAGGAGAGTCCAATTGTGTCGGTTGCGATGCCTGACCTTCCCAACACTGGACGTGAAGAGCATGCGCCTTCCACCATTTGCACGCCCCCTGCAAGTGCTGGAAGGAGCACCCGCAGTCCAGTTCCTGATAGTCAGATTGAAGATGTCAGTGTTGAAGTACACCAGGATGAGGAGGATATGGGTGTTGCTGGCGCTGGGGAGGAAATTGACCAGGAGGATTCTGATGGTGAGGTGGTTTGTTTAAGTCAGGCACCCGGGGAGACACCTGTTGTCCGTGGGAGGAATATGGCCGTTGACATGCCAGGTGAAAATACCAAAAAAATCAGCTCTTCGGTGTGGAGGTATTTCACCAGAAATGCGGACAACAGGTGTCAAGCCGTGTGTTCCCTTTGTCAAGCTGTAATAAGTAGGGGTAAGGACGTTAACCACCTCGGAACATCCTCCCTTATACGTCACCTGCAGCGCATTCATAATAAGTCAGTGACAAGTTCAAAAACTTTGGGTGACAGCGGAAGCAGTCCACTGACCAGTAAATCCCTTCCTCTTGTAACCAAGCTCACGCAAACCACCCCACCAACTCCCTCAGTGTCAATTTCCTCCTTCCCCAGGAATGCCAATAGTCCTGCAGGCCATGTCACTGGCAATTCTGACGATTCCTCTCCTGCCTGGGATTCCTCCGATGCATCCTTGCGTGTAACGCCTACTGCTGCTGGCGCTGCTGTTGTTGCTGCTGGGAGTCGATGGTCATCCCAGTGGGGAAGTCGTAAGCCCACTTGTACTACTTCCAGTAAGCAATTGACTGTTCAACAGTCCTTTGCGAGGAAGATGAAATATCACAGCAGTCATCCTGCTGCAAAGCGGATAACTGAGGCCTTGACAACTATGTTGGTGTTAGACGTGCGTCCGGTATCCGCCGTTAGTTCACAGGGAACTAGACAATTTATTGAGGCAGTGTGCCCCCGTTACCAAATACCATCTAGGTTCCACTTCTCTAGGCAGGCGATACCGAGAATGTACACGGACGTCAGAAAAAGACTCACCAGTGTCCTAAAAAATGCAGTTGTACCCAATGTCCACTTAACCACGGACATGTGGACAAGTGGAGCAGGGCAGGGTCAGGACTATATGACTGTGACAGCCCACTGGGTAGATGTATGGACTCCCGCCGCAAGAACAGCAGCGGCGGCACCAGTAGCAGCATCTCGCAAACGCCAACTCTTTCCTAGGCAGGCTACGCTTTGTATCACCGCTTTCCAGAATACGCACACAGCTGAAAACCTCTTACGGCAACTGAGGAAGATCATCGCGGAATGGCTTACCCCAATTGGACTCTCCTGTGGATTTGTGGCATCGGACAACGCCAGCAATATTGTGTGTGCATTAAATATGGGCAAATTCCAGCACGTCCCATGTTTTGCACATACCTTGAATTTGGTGGTGCAGAATTTTTTAAAAAACGACAGGGGCGTGCAAGAGATGCTGTCGGTGGCCAGAAAAATTGCGGGACACTTTCGGCGTACAGGCACCACGTACAGAAGACTGGAGCACCACCAAAAACTACTGAACCTGCCCTGCCATCATCTGAAGCAAGAAGTGGTAACGAGGTGGAATTCAACCCTCTATATGCTTCAGAGGTTGGAGGAGCAGCAAAAGGCCATTCAAGCCTATACAATTGAGCACGATATAGTAGGTGGAATGCACCTGTCTCAGGCGCAGTGGAGAATGATTTCAACGTTGTGCAAGGTTCTGATGCCCTTTGAACTTGCCACACGTGAAGTCAGTTCAGACACTGCCAGCCTGAGTCAGGTCATTCCCCTCATCAGGCTTTTGCAGAAGAAGCTGGAGACATTGAAGGAGGAGCTAACACGGAGCGATTCCGCTAGGCATGTGGGACTTGTGGATGGAGCCCTTAATTCGCTTAACAAGGATTCACGGGTGGTCAATCTGTTGAAATCAGAGCACTACATTTTGGCCACCGTGCTCGATCCTAGATTTAAAGCCTACCTTGGATCTCTCTTTCCGGCAGACACAAGTCTGCTGGGGTTGAAAGACCTGCTGGTGACAAAATTGTCAAGTCAAGCGGAACGCGACCTGTCAACATCTCCTCCTTCACATTCTCCCGCAACTGGGGGTGCGAGGAAAAGGCTCAGAATTCCGAGCCCACCCGCTGGCGGTGATGCAGGGCAGTCTGGAGCGACTGCTGATGCTGACATCTGGTCCGGACTGAAGGACCTGACAACGATTACGGACATGTCGTCTACTGTCACTGCATATGATTCTCTCAACATTGATAGAATGGTGGAGGATTATATGAGTGACCGCATCCAAGTAGGCACGTCACACAGTCCGTACTTATACTGGCAGGAAAAAGAGGCAATTAGGAGGCCCTTGCACAAACTGGCTTTATTCTACCTAAGTTGCCCTCCCACAAGTGTGTACTCCGAAAGAGTGTTTAGTGCCGCCGCTCACCTTGTCAGCAATCGGCGTACGAGGTTACATCCAGAAAATGTGGAGAAGATGATGTTCATTAAAATTAATTATAATCAATTCCTCCGCGGAGACATTGACCAGCAGCAATTGCCTCCACAAAGTACACAGGGAGCTGAGATGGTGGATTCCAGTGGGGACGAATTGATAATCTGTGAGGAGGGGGATGTACACGGTGATATATCGGAGGGTGATGATGAGGTGGACATCTTGCCTCTGTAGAGCCAGTTTGTGCAAGGAGAGATTAATTGCTTCTTTTTTGGGGGGGGGTCCAAACCAACCCGTCATATCAGTCACAGTCGTGTGGCAGACCCTGTCACTGAAATGATGGGTTGGTTAAAGTGTGCATGTCCTGTTTTGTTTACACAACATAAGGGTGGGTGGGAGGGCCCAAGGACAATTCCATCTTGCACCTCTTTTTTCTTTTCTTTTTCTTTGCATCATGTGCTGATTGGGGAGGGTTTTTTGGAAGGGACATCCTGCGTGACACTGCAGTGCCACTCCTAAATGGGCCCGGTGTTTGTGTCGGCCACTAGGGTCGCTAATCTTACTCACACAGTCAGCTACCTCATTGCGCCTCTTTTTTTCTTTGCGTCATGTGCTGTTTGGGGAGGGTTTTTTGGAAGGGACATCCTGCGTGACACTGCAGTGCCACTCCTAGATGGGCCCGGTGTTTGTGTCGGCCACTAGGGTCGCTAATCTTACTCACACAGCTACCTCATTGCGCCTCTTTTTTTCTTTGCGTCATGTGCTGTTTGGGGAGGGTTTTTTGGAAGGGACATCCTGCGTGACACTGCAGTGCCACTCCTAGATGGGCCCGGTGTTTGTGTCGGCCACTAGGGTCGCTAATCTTACTCACACAGCTACCTCATTGCGCCTCTTTTTTTCTTTGCGTCATGTGCTGTTTGGGGAGGGTTTTTTGGAAGGGCCATCCTGCGTGACACTGCAGTGCCACTCCTAGATGGGCCCGGTGTTTGTGTCGGCCACTAGGGTCGCTAATCTTACTCACACAGCTACCTCATTGCGCCTCTTTTTTTCTTTGCGTCATGTGCTGTTTGGGGAGGGTTTTTTGGAAGGGACATCCTGCGTGACACTGCAGTGCCACTCCTAGATGGGCCCGGTGTTTGTGTCGGCCACTAGGGTCGCTTATCTTACTCACACAGCGACCTCGGTGCAAATTTTAGGACTAAAAATAATATTGTGAGGTGTGAGGTATTCAGAATAGACTGAAAATGAGTGTAAATTATGGTTTTTGAGGTTAATAATACTTTGGGATCAAAATGACCCCCAAATTCTATGATTTAAGCTGTTTTTTAGTGTTTTTTGAAAAAAACACCCGAATCCAAAACACACCCGAATCCGACAAAAAAAATTCGGTGAGGTTTTGCCAAAACGCGTTCGAACCCAAAACACGGCCGCGGAACCGAACCCAAAACCAAAACACAAAACCCGAAAAATTTCAGGCGCTCATCTCTAGTTATATCTGCCTCCCCTGCAGTGCACATGGTTGTGCCCAATTGCTAACAAACCTGCTGCTGCGATCAACTCAGAATTACCCCCATTGTCGTATGTTAGATGTCTAAGACTTGAATAAGGCTGCAATGTCTGATAATAAACCAACACAAAATAATCAGATGATAACCTACTGTATACAGGTCTGTGGTCATCTTATTATAGTATTATAATCCTGACTTTCTATCGATGTTTGCAGCACATTTTTTCCAAAAATAATGTATTACTTGCATCGGTAAGGGGACAGGTGGGTGTAAATAAACACAGCATTGAAAATAATGTATAATTACTGTGCCAAAGTCTGACAGCAGGAGCCTATTGGGAGACAGGGCATTTATATATAATATTCCATAAGGTTAGTGGCTTTTTTGGTAAATATTTCAGCTAGCGTGTCTATGAAACCATTCATACTTTATATACAAACAAGAGATCAAAGAGAACAACTGGGATCAATTAAGATTAAAATCAATGTTTACTTGGTTACACCAAAGAGGAGAAACAAACTTTTATTTTTTAAATGCCAAACAATTTCCCTTTTTTTCAGCTGATAACATTAAGCAATTATAACTTTGCATTATGATCAAGGGAGCCCCCAGGAGGTACACAAATTTGTTTGAGGCTACAATTGTATCTTTCTGCTTTGTATGTCTCCATGGAAAACCCATAGCGCTGCAGGTACCTAAACAATAGTTACCCTTTACAGAGTGTATCCTATGAAACGGAATATTATGAGCACACAACATCTTATTATTCTTTTGTTAGTGCGATAGAACAAAACACTTCCAACCAAAGAACTATATTATAGATAACTCATGTTTGTACTCTTTACACCAAGAAATATATATTAATGCATTAAATAAACATAAAAAAATAAGCAAGCCACACTTTCATATTCTATTAAAAAAATAAGATAATGATGGAATTCTGCATACACTGTTTCACTGTTTAACACAATGCACTATAGGAAGATGGCAAAACTTTCATCCTAAATAGCTCCTCAGTGATATATATTTTTAATTCAGTGTAATGTCATTTGAACACATAAATAAACTAAATAATTGTTTGGGGACCAGGGCTAAGATGTCTAATGCACTAATCACTTGAAATAACCAACTCTTCGATGACCAAAAACAGGACAAAAATGTCTAAACACAATATATCACCATGTACTTAAAAAAATAGAATATTAAATAAATAAAATAAAATATTTATTGGTAACAAAATGTATATTATTATTATTATTATTAATATTATTATTATTATTATTATTATTAATAATAATAATTATAATAATAATTATAATAATAATAATAATAATAATAATAATTATTATTATTATTATTATTATTATTATTATTGTTATTATTATTATATTTTTGTATTTTACTTTAATTTTTAATCTATTGATTTCAGATAGTGGAAAATATTGATAATAAAACAATATTGGTGTGTTCCTGTCAGGCCCAGTGGAAGCAGACATTTTATAAAGACACCAAAAGATATCCCGCACCAGTTTTATAGGTAGATACTTAGATGGTTTATCCCGTCTCAGAATTAATTAAGCATTTAGTAATATAAGATGTACAATGGCGATTTGTTTGCTCTGAGGTGCTGACCCACTGCTCACAAAGAGAATCATCAACACAAAGAAAAGAAGAGCTCAATCGTGGGTGCACTGGGACAACAATAAAAAGTTCAATCTTTATTGGTATACATTAAAAATTTTTGGCATAATGTAAAATAAGGGGAAATTTACAAAAAAATAATAATAAAGGGTGAAATTATAATAAAAGGTATATTAAAATAGAATTAAATGGTCAAAGCTACTATAATACACTGTGGTAGAACCTTTTTTCAATAAAGACTGTCACGCCCCTCTACCAATAAAGGCTTAATAGCCCCGCTCAGGAGTGATTGTAAAGGTATATAGTTGTTTTGTTTATTGGTTGCAAGTATTTTTCTATTACCGTATATACTTGAGTATAAGTCGACCTGAATATAAGCCGAGGCACCTAATTTTACCACAAAAACCAGGGAAAACTTATTGACTCGAGTATAAGCCTAGGGTGGGAAATGCAGCTCTAGCCGTACACAGCCCTCATACTGCCAGATATGCCCCCACAGTGCCAGATATGCCCTCATAGTGCCAGATATGCCCCCACAGTGCCAGATATGCCCTCATACTGCCAGATATGCCCCCACAGTGCCAGATATGCCCTCACACTGCCAGATATTCCCCCACAGTGCCAGATATGCCCTCATACTGCCAGATATCCCCCCACAGTGCCAGATATGCCCTCATAGTGCCAGATATGCCCCCACAGTGCCAGATATTCCCCCACGGTGCCAGATATGCCCTCATAGTGCCAGATATGCCCTCATACTGCCAGATATGCCCCCACAGTGCCAGATATGCCCTCATAGTGCCAGATATGCCCCCACAGTGCCAGATACTCCCCCACAGTGCCAGATATGCCCTCATAGTGCCAGATATGCCCCCACAGTGCCATATATGCCCTCATACTGCCAGATATGCCCCCTCAGTGAAACATATGCCCCCCCAAGTGCCAAATATGCTCCCCCAGTGCCAGGTACAACTTACCCTCCCACGCTCCCCCACTGTTTTGTGAAGGAGGGACATGGAGGGCACAGCGCGTGCCTCTCCTGTGTCCCTCCTGCGTCTCCGGCGGCCGCGGCGGGTCTGTTAACTGAAGTGCCGGTTCGTGAGCCAATCAGAGCTCATGAACGGGTACTTCATTTAGACCCGCCGCTGCCGCCAGAGACGCAGGAGGGACACAGGAGAGGCGCGTGCTGTGTCCCCTACGTGTTCCTCCTTCACAAAACAGCGGGGGAGCGCGGGAGGGTAAGTTTTCCCATGCAGCAGTTATGGAGCATCACTCGAGTATAAGCCGAGGGGGGGCTTTTTCAGCACAAAAAATGTGCTGAAAAACTCGGCTTATACTCGAGTATATATGGTAATTCTCTAGTACTTGCAACCAATAAATAAAACAACTATATACATTTGCAATCACTCCTGAGCGGGGCTATTAAGCCTTTATTGGTAGAGGGGCGTGACAGCCTTTATTAAAAAATTCTCTCTACCACAGTGTATTATAGTAGCTTTGACCATTTAATTCTATTTTAATATACCTTTTATTAGAATTTCACCCTTTATTATTTTTTTGTTTTGTAAATTTCACCTTATTTCACATTATGCAAAAAAGTTTAATGTGTACCAATAAAGACTGAACTTTGTTGTCCCAGTGCACCCACGATTGAGCTCTTATTTTCTTTGTGTCGATGAAGCAGCCATTTTGTTTACTAATTCCTTTCCCTGGATTATGCACTTAAACCAATAACATTAAAGCACATTATAAAGCATGTAGAGAAGGAAGCCATTTTGTTGGCCGAATCAATACTAGTGGGATTGCAGGAATTAGAGACACTTCAGTATTCATGATTTACTGATTCATACCAGTAGGCGCATTTCCATGAATAATGGGTCCATCCACAAAATGGCTGCCTTAATTTTGCTCAGGGGACAGGTGTTTCAACATTAACATTTTCTAATTATCTGAACAAACACTGTTGTTGGTTTTTTTTTAGTACCGTGTTATTGTTATTTACACATAAGTAAGGCACCACCATTATCTACCCAAGTAAAACTGACCAGTGACCAACCTAGTTATTTATAATCAGAATATGGTGTTTCTCACAATAATCTGAAATGCTGAAACTATGCTTATCATGGAGAAAGAAGAAGCCTTCGGCTATACTCCTTGAATAAATACAGGAGATTTGAATTGCAAATTGTAGAATAGGACAACACGAGTCAATGGGTGCATTTCCTGAGTGAAAAGTCATTTAACTAATCTGCATAAGCTTTACTGTGACTAGCAATAAATTTAAAACATGATATTTTGTGCCACATACTTATTGAGGGTATGGAACTCTGATGCTGAGACAATATACTGTACTTAACATTATGCTTACATTATATTTATATGATAAAATAAATAATACAATATACTTTAGTATTACTTTTAACTGAACATTTAGATCAGGGGTGGGGAACCTCAGGCCCGCGGGCCGTATAAGTCCCGCCGAGCCACTTGATCCGGCCCGGCCAGGCTCACCTAACCAAGGGAGATGCCAGGGCGCCTGCTGAGATTTTGTTACTAATGGGCGCCCGTCTTCTTCTCCTCAGCAGCAGCCAGAGGCAGGAGCTCACTCCTGAGCTCCGGCTTCTGGCTCTGGATGTGTACATGTTCGGCTGTGCAGTGCTATGGAAGAGATGTCAAGACGTCTCTCCTTTAGTTCTGAGGAGCGGGCGGCCAGGCGGAGGGCAATGGTCCGGAAGCTGGAGCAGGGCTGGTGAGTATTGTGGTTTTTTTTTTCCTTTTAATGCGTGTATGTAAGTGGCGCTACTAGGGGGCATATCTAATGGGACATATTTAATGGGGCATAACAACTGACTGGGGGCATATCTAATGGGGCATAACAAGTGACTGGGGTATATCTACTGGGGCATAACAACTGACTGGGAGTATATCTACTGGGGGCATAACTACTGACTTTGGGCATAACTACTGGTGGCATAACTACTGGGGGCGGGCTAATTTTTAAGTTGATCATTTTTGCATGGCCCCAGAAGGATTTTATAAATATCCAAATGCAGTGGCGGAACTAGCAAGCGGTGGGCCCAGGTGCGACAAAATGCTTTGGGCCCCCCCCCCCCCCATCCCATCCAAGTCCACCCCCTCACCCCTTGAGAGGATCTGGTGAGAGGGACCTGCTTAGGGCCAGAGAAATGGATACCTAGCAACAGTGCCGTAACTAGACATTTTAGCACTGTGTGCAAGAAATGGCATCGGAGCCCCACCCCTGCATGCAAAACAGGGGCAGTGCGCGCCGTAGGCGCGCGCAAAAATACATAGTGGCGTGGCTTCGCAGGGAAGGGGTGTGGCCACAAAATAATACCAATTCCTAAAACGGTGCACAGTAGTCTCCATTCTTCAAATTACGCCGCACAGTAGCACCACTACACCAGGTAGAGACCCTTTTACACCTTACAGCGAACAGATTCCTCTTTTTACACATTACGGCAGACAGCGTCCCCTTTTTACACATTACGGCAGACAGCGTCCCCCTTTTTATACATTACGGCAGACAGCGTCCCCTTTTTACACATAACGGCAGACAGCGTGCCCTTGTTACACATAGCGGCAGACAGCGTGCACTTTTTACACATTACGGCAGACAGCGTACACTTTTTACACATAATGGCAGACAGCGTGCCTTTGTTAAACATAGCGCCAGACAGCGTACACTTTTTACACATAACGGCAGACAGCGTCCCCCTTTTTACACATTACGGCAGACAGCGTCCCCTTTTTACACATTACGGCAGACAGCGTACACTTTTTACACATAACGGCAGACAGCGTACACTTTTTACACATAGCGGCAGACAGCGTGCCCTTGTTACACATTACGGCAGACAGCGTGCCCTTGTTGCACATTACGGCAGACAGCGTGCCCTTGTTACACATTACGGCAGGCAGATTCCCCCTTTTTACACGTTGCGGCAGGCAGTCCCCCGTTTTTACACATTGCGGCAGGCAGATTCCCCATTTTTACACATTACGGCAGGCAGATTCTCCCTTTTTACACATAGCGGCAGGCAGATTCCCCATTTTTACACATTGCGGCAGGCAGATTCCCCATTTTTACACATTGCGGCAGGCAGTCCCCCCTTTTTACACATTGCGGCAGGCAGTCCCCCATTTTTACACATAGCGGCAGGCAGTCCACTCTTTTTACACATTGCGGTAGGCAGTCCCCCATTTTTACACATAGCAGCAGGCAGTCCCAACAAATAAAGAGACAGAAAGAAAGAAAGAAAGAAAGAAAGAAAGAAAGAAAGAAAGAAAGAAAGAAAGAAAGAAAGAAAGAAAGAAAGAAAGAGACAGAAAGAAAGAGAAAGAAAGAAACTAGAATCATACTTACCCTCGCCGCTGGCTCAGGCTCCTCGTGCAGCTTGACGATTCCCGGGCAGTAGACGAGGTGGAGGAGGGAGCCGCAGCAGCGCTGTGTTATTGGTGGAGGCGCTGCTGCTGCTGCCCCCCTGCTTCACTATAGGCTGTTCTCGGAAGACAGCCTATAGTGAAGCAGAGGGGCAGCAGCAGTAGCGCCTCCACCAGTAACAAAGCGCTGCTGCGGCTCCCTCCTTCACCTCCGTCCTCCTCCTTCCCCCGTCCGTGCCGCTGCTCTTCTCCTCTATGGGCGGCTGTGCGCTGCGGGCAGCGGTTGCCCGCAGCGCACAGCGGTTGCCCGCAGCGCACAGCGGCATGTAATGAGTCAGTTTGACTCATTACATGCTTGGGCCCCTGGACAGAGGCGGGCCCCACTGCAACGCACTGCTTGCCCTGCCGGTAGTTCCGCCTCTGTCCAAATGGCCCTTGGTAGAAAAAAGGTTCCCCACCCCTGATTTAGATTAATACAGGCTGGCAGAGAAAGAATAATTAAATGTATTGGTCCAGATGTAATAAAGTCCAAGATGGCTGTAGGTGCGGATTTCCCTCCAAACTCAGACTTTGTTTTAAAGAGGCAACCACGTACAAAGCAAAACCATGCCTTGTAAATGATTGCCGCTTTAAAACAAAAAGTCAGAGTTCAGCTGGGAACCTGCACCTCCGGCCAATTCGGACTTCATTACATCCTGGCCATTGTTTGCATACGATATATTGTGAGAAATTATTATGTAATTTCCATCAATAAGGGAATCAATAATCAGGTGTTAAAAGCTTTAAAACTGTACTACAACCTAAATGGGTTTGTTACATTTGGGGCATATTAATAAAAAAAAACATTTTTAAATAAATAAATGTGAAAACAGGTTTTCACACACTTTTCATATTATTTTAGTATCACTTACATGTACAGTAAGAAAGGGCTTTTGGATGAGAATTTGCAAAATTCTTCTCCATGCTCAAAAATGTGCATATTTTTGTATGCAGATTGCATTTGCCATACCTGTAATGGGAAATGTGATCTGTTCAGATTTACTAAAGAGAAATTGTAAAAAAAAAAAAAAAAAAAAATAGCGGAGGGAGCACAACGAAAATAATGCCATCTTCAGATGGCGTTATAGAGGCTTGCCTCCATTTACAGATTTCAAGCTATTGCTGTGCCGGGCAGAGAGGGAGAGATACAGTATTATCAGTTTCCTCCCCCATTCTACCACACTGCTGGGCCCCGAACAGTATCCGGGCTCTAGGTCAACCATGTAAAGGTCGACAGTCATTAGGTCAACTGCTATTGGTCGACATACAGTAGGTTGACATGGTCAAAATGGTCGTTATGAACAGTAGGTCGACATGTAAAAGGGTAACAGTACTTATGGTCAACAGGTGCAAATGGTTTGCACACATATGGTGGACATTTTCACATGTCGACCTTTTGACCCTGTCAACTTAATGCATGCCGACCATTAGTGGCTGACCTAATGACTGTAGACCTTTGTCATGCAGATCTGATGATCCATACCCGCCAAGACCACAGGCACAGCAGAGCAGATGTGATAACAGTGAGTGATGAGTGAGCTGTACAGAGATCCATCCAGCAACTCACCAATCCTCACACTACCAGTGACGTGCGGTGGGGTGAGGCAGGTGAGGCAGAGCCTTTCCTGTCATACTAATGTTTGCATCAGAGTTTTGACTGTATAAAGTATATGAAAAATATAAAGAATATGTTTGAAATATCTTCTTTGCATTATTCAAATACTTTTAATAGTCAAAACTATGGAGTAAAAAGTCTATGGCAGGTGAGGCAGTGCCTCTCTCCTGCCTATCTTTTCCGCACATCTCTGATCAAAACTCAGCAAATTTCCAATGTTATATACTGCTGCTGCTTTGTATAATGCCCAGATATATGCTTTGGCAGGGGCGTATCTACCCCTTGACCAGGATGGCACTCGCCAGGGGCGCTGGTCAATGGGGGGCGCTGTCCGAAGGTGCCTCCCGCGGCCAAGGGGTAGATTTATAGAGGTGCCTGGCTGCCTCACAAAGCCGCAGAAGTCCGGAGGTAGTGCACCCGTCATTTCAGCGGCATGTGCAGAGAGTACAACAGAGAGCCCATCAGCTGATCTACTGTTGTCCACGGTGCCGCTGTAGCTGATGAGGAGGAGCTAGCAAGCTGGACAGAGGAGGCAGCAGGTCAGCTTCTGCCATGGTGAGTACCTGTAGGGCCGGAGGCAGGGCAGCGCCAGGGGCCCCTAAACGGCAGCAGCATGATTTCCTAGCCTGGCCAGCATGGCCACAGCAGAGCAGAGCTGCAAATCACGGGTGTTTAAGGGGTGGGGCCTGATGCCGTAAGTGCCCGCCCCATCAGAGACCTGTGTGTAGTCAGGTAGTGTCTCTCCCCCTCTATCTTTCTCGTTTCATGACACTCTCCCTCTCCTTGACACTTTCTCTGTCTCTCCCTGACACTCTCACTATCTCTCTCTCTCTCTCTCCCTGACACTGTCTCCCCCTTCTTTCTCCCTGACACATACACTCTATCTATCTCTCACTGACTCTCTTTCTCTCCCTCCCTGACACTGTCTCTCTCTCCCCCTCACTCTCTCCCTGACAATGCCTTTCTCTCGCTCTCCCTGTCACTGGGGCTTATTCAAACTTGGACACAGCCACTGCGTTCACACGCACAACTGCGTCCAGAAAATCTGTGCATGCAACTCTTCACTAGGCGATCGCATCCCGGAAGGATGCGATCACATAGTGATTGACAGGCGACGGGCTCTGGGGGGGAGGAGAGTAGGAAACGCAGACGTGTCATAGACATTTTTGGGGACGGCCATGCTGCGTAGGTAGGGGTCAACCTTTATTTGATGTGATTGCAAATTAATTTGCGATCACATCTCAGGGTGGCGCCATACATGTTGGGTGGCCTTGTCCTGTGCCGGGCTGCCCCCAGCATGTCATTTCCTTGGTCGCAAATTTTGCTATGATAGCAAAATCTATGACCAACTCTGAATAACCCCAACTGTCTCCCTCTCTCTCCCTGACACTGTCTCTTCTTCTGTCTACCTCTCCCTGACTGTCTCTGTATCTGACACTCTCCTTGACACTTTCTTTCTCTCTCCCTGACACTCTCCCTCTCTCTCCCTGACATCTCTATCTGACACTGTCTACTGTATCTCTCTCCATATCTGCCACTGTCTCTCTCCCCCTCTCTTTCTTCCTGACACTATCTCTCTCTCTTCTTCTCTATCTCCCTGACTTTCTCTCCCTCACTTTCACAAGTCTCTATCCCCCCCTCTCTCTCTCTCTCTCTCTCTCTCTCTGACACTGTCGCCCTCTCCCTCTCCCTGACAATGTTTATCTCCCTGATGCTGTCTTTTTCTCCCTCTCTCTACCTGACACCCTGTCTCCGTGACACTTTCTCTCTCTCTCACTCTCCCTCACTGACACTTTCTGTCTCTCTTCCTCCCACTCGCTCTCCCAATCTCTCTGACACCAACTTTCTTGCTCTCTTCCTGATGCCCACTCTCTCCTCCTCTCCTCTTTTTCTCTTTCTCCCTGACGCCCTCTCTCCTGATCATTGCTATCTCTCTCTCTCTCTCTTTCTCCCTCTAACACCCTCTCTCTTTCTCTCATTCACTCTTTTTCCATTAAACCCTCACTCACTCTCTCTCTATCTCTCTCTCCCTCCCTCGCCCTCCCTGACTCATCTGCCTGGCTCCCTCTCTGTTTTACTCCTTTATCTCTATTTCACACTCTCACCCTGACACCCTTTTCTCTCACTCCTCTCTTTCTCCCTGATATCCTCTCATTATCTTCTCTCTCTCTCTCTCTCTCTCTCTCTCTCTCTCTCTCTCTCCCTGACACCTTTTTATCCCCCTCACTCCCCTCACTCTCTCCTGCTCCTCTAAGGGGCATAGTAGTGACAAGGGCGATGGTGGTTGGGCCTCTAGCCTTAAAATGGCCCTGGCCAGGGGTCAAGTGATGCTGCAGCCAGAGATCAGGCAGGAGCTGCAGGGGAGCATCAGAGCAGAGTGAAGCAGCTGCATAGAGGGCTCCGGAATCCTGATGGAGCCAGCAGAAAGCAAGAAAGAGTAGAGTAGAGATACAGTGGCCAGGAAGGCTCTGAAGTCTTTTTAGCTCACTTTTCTATAGATTTTTTTTTTATACTGAACTGACTAGCCACCATTTACAAAGATGGTCTAGATGCCATTGACCCAGGGACCTGACTGTCAGGGCTTGTGAATAGCAACTGAATAGAAGGAGCCAGGCACAGCGCAAGTGACATACATGGCAGTGGGTACCTGGCAAACAGAGATTGCAGCTGCGTCCAGTTCCGCTCTAGAGCATCTTGTGCTCTTTGCTGTGGCACAGGCTGCACTGCCCTATCATAGTGGAGGTGATCTGGAATCTAGAGAGAAGAGGAGCCCGAGGGGCAACAGCAGCAGAAGAAACTTGTAATTGGAAGGAAAGCCCCCGGGGAACCCACATAGGAGAAGCAGGAAAGGGTTAGTGTTTATATCATAATATATCCATCATAAAATACTTTTTTTCAATTTGTATATTAAAATAATCTCATAAGTTTTTTGTGTTTTTATGTGTGCTAGGGGGGGAAAAACAAGCAAGGTAGAATATGGGGGTGTTGTGTGTGTGTGTGTGTGTGTGTGCGTGTGTGTGTGTGTGTGGGGGTGCCAGTCTCTTACTTTGCCAGGTGCGCTTGGACCCCTAGATACACCCCCGCACTTTGGCTCGTATATTGTGTGCAAATCTGTCTCTGGTGCTAGCCAGTGCCTCCTGCGCCATTTACCTCGTCTCTGCCCACTACAGTGCCTAGGCCATGTGGCTGATCCGACACAAAGTATTTCACTTATATTTTTATATATCTTAATATGTCTCCTGTGTTCATCCAAAACTGAATTCTCCATTATACACTTCCATTGCTCTCTCAGGAACTTTCTCTCTTGCTATTCCTTACCTCTGAAACTCTAATCCTTTGCACTGCATCAGACTCTTGCCTTCAATTCCAATCAGAAACTATACTTTTTAGATCGCTACCACTATGTCCAGTGACAGATCTATTTATTGTACATTTACTTGTTATTGGCACACTGAGCTGCCAAAGATAGGCCCCGGTGGGGTCTCCCGTATAGCTCTGTTCAGTATAGATGTGTGTGTGTGTGTTTCAGTGTGTGTGTGTGTGTGTGTGTGTGTGTGTGTGTGTGTGTGTGTGTGTGTGTGAAACATATGAACTTAAAGTTATAGGGGGTGATTCAGACCTGATCATAGATGTGCTAGATTTAGCACATCTACAATCAGCTTCCCTGACATGCGGGTGGACACCCAGCACAGGGCTTGTCCGCCCCGCATGTCAGGCTTGACCCCCCCCCCCCCCCGCACAGGTACAAAAGAATCGCACAGCGGCAATGCTTTTGTACTTCAGGAGTAGCTCCCTGCCAGCGCAGCTCCTGCACGCCGGCAGGGAGCTTCTTGTCGCTGCTCGGGACGCAGCGGCTGCATGTGACATCACGCATCCGCCACGGGCCGCCCCCCTAATGGTCCAGGCACACCTGCGTTGCCAGGACTGAGCACCCTAAACGGCAGCCAAATGCCGCCCCCTCCTGCCTAGCGACCGCCTCTGCCTTTCAATCAGGCAGAGGCGATCGCAGGGCTGAGACAGCCGTCGGCTGTCTGGCATGCGCCGGAGCACTGCGGCACCGGCGCACACGCAGTTCAGACCTGATTGCTGCTTTGCGAAAATGCACAGCAGCGATCAGGTCTGAATTAGCCCCCATTGTCCCTTTAAGTTAGTTTTTGTAAATCTGCATGTACACAGTGAGACTTCAATACATTCCAAACTTTGAGAAACCAATATGACAAACTCATTTGAAAACTTGTTCAGGAGTGTGAACGAGATAATATTCAGGGGCTGAATACGTAAATGCGGCAGCAATGTAGGAAATGTGCAATTTTTACAAGTCTAGCAAGGAATTCTTATTCAAAGATAATGGTCATGTTATTTCCCAAGTGAATGGAAAATATAATCGCTAAGTATTATAATAACTTTTTTCTCAGATGTGTCATTTTCATAAGCACTGCACTGGGACCTCATTTTACAAGGTATGAATGAACAAGGGGTAGCAAGCCAATGTCTGCCAAGATGGGACTATTGCACATTTCTCCGATGGAATCTGACCTCGAGTAATCTGCATGGAATTACCCCTATTATTTGTAGTCCCCTCTGATTTTTATCCCACCTGAGCATCTCATTTATTACCATTCATCATCATTTGTGTGAATCTTCGCTGCAGTGTAGTTAAATGAGAAATACAATATGAACTTCACATTTTACTGAGAGTGATCATGACAGGACGTAATGGACTTTTCCTGAAACGTTCAGTGTTGCGAGCAGAGTTAATTTAGATTGTTTTGAAATAAAAACTGTATTCAAGAAAAGAACACACAGTGTGACCATTGGCGTATCTATCACATGCCTCCCAACTTTAGAAAACCTGGCAGCGGGACTCTGTTACGTTCCCGACATTTCGGAGCATGACCACGATGTGCAGTTCTTGCCCTCTTCCGCCATTGTGTGGATAACGCGTGCATGCATGTATCATCCATTCACCAACGCTCTACTATGAAGAGCAGTGCTTGCAGAGTTGTTCCCCAACCTCCCCCACCCCACCACTTCCCATCTGCGGGACACTGCGGCCCACATGTGGGACAGCAGGACAGTGGCCGTAAACTGGCACTGTCCCGCTGAATTCAGGACGATTGGGAGATAAGCTATAATGGGTGCAGGGTGTGCTGGTGTGCGCTGGTGTGCACACCCTGCACTCATAGAATTATAGTTACCTCTCCAGAGTTTCGTATCAGCCAGCACTGGAGAAAATAAGATTTTACTCACCGGTAAATCTATTTCTCGTAGTCCGTAGTGGATGCCGGGGACTCCGTAAGGACCATGGGGAATAGCGGCTCCGCAGGAGACTGGGCACAGCTAAGAAAGATTTAGGACTACCTGGTGTGCACTGGCTCCTCCCACTATGACCCTCCTCCAGACCTCAGTAAGGATACTGTGCCCGGAAGAGCTGACACAATAAGGAAGGATTTTGAATCCTGGGTAAGACTCATACCAGCCACACCAATCACACTGTATAACTCGTGATACTATATCCAGTTAACAGTATGAACACAACAGAGCCTCTCAAAAGATGGCTCAACAATAACCCTTGTAGTTAACAATAACTATATACAAGTATTGCAGACAGTCCGCACTTGGGACGGGCGCCCAGCATCCACTACGGACTACGAGAAATAGATTTACCGGTGAGTAAAATCTTATTTTCTCTGACGTCCTAGTGGATGCTGGGGACTCCGTAAGGACCATGGGGATTATACCAAAGCTCACAAATGGGCGGGAGAGTGCGGATGACTCTGCAGCACCGAATGAGAGAACTCAAGGTCCTCCTCAGCCAGGGTATCAAATTTGTAAAATTTTGCAAACGTGTTTGCCCCTGACCAAGTAGCAGCTCGGCAAAGTTGTAAAGCCGAGACCCCTCGGGCAGCCGCCCAAGAAGAGCCCACTTTCCTCGTGGAATGGGCTTTTACAGATTTAGGCTGCGGCAGGCCAGCCACAGAATGCGCAGGCTGAATTGTGCTACAAATCCAGCGAGCACTAGTCTGCTTTGAAGCAGGAGCACCCATCTTGTTTGGTGCATACAGGATAAATAGCGAGTCAGTCTTCCTGACTCCAGCCGTCCTGGAAACATAAATTTTCAAGGCCCTGACTACGTCCAGGTACTTGGAGTCCTCCAAGTCCCTAGTAGCCGCAGGCACCATGATAGGTTGGTTCAAGTGAAAAGCTGATACCACCTTAGGAAGAAACTGGGGACGAGTCCTCAATTCTGCCCTATCCATATGGAAAATCAAATAGGGGTTTTTACATGACAAAGCCGCCAATTCTGACACACGCCTTGCCGAAGCCAAGGCCAAAAGCATGACCACTTTCCACGTGAGATATTTTAAATCCACGGTTTTGAGTGGCTCAAACCAATGTGACTTTAGGAAACCCAACACCACGTTGAGGTCCCACGGTGCCACTGGAGGCACAAAAGGAGGCTGAATATGCAGCACTCCCTTGACAAATGTCTGAACTTCAGGCAGTGAAGCCAGTTCTTTTTGGAAGAAAATCGACAGAGCCGAAATCTGGACCTTAATGGAACCCAGCTTTAGGCCCATAGTCACCCCTGACTGTAGGAAGTGCAGAAATCGACCTAGCTGGAATTCCTCCGTTGGGGCCTTCCTGGCCTCACACCACGCAACATATTTTCGCCATATGCGGTGATAATGTTGTACGGTTACATCTTTTCTAGCTTTAATAAGCGTAGGAATGACTTCCTGCGGAATACCCTTTTCTTTTAGGATCCGGTGTTCAAACGCCATGCCGTCAAACGCAGCCGCGGTAAGTCTTGGAACAGACAGGGCCCCTGCATCAGCAGGTCCTGTCTGAGCGGCAGAGGCCATGGGTCCTCTGAGATCATTTCTTGAAGTTCCGGGTACCAAGCTCTTCTTGGCCAATCCGGAACAATGAGTATAGTTCTTACTCCTCTTCTACTTATTATCCTCAGTACGTTGGGTATGATAGGAAGAGGAAGGAACACATAAACCGACCGGTACACCCACGGTGTCACTAGAGTGTCCACAGCTATCGCCTGAGGGTCTCTTGACCTGGCGCAATATTTTTCTAGCTTTTTGTTTAAGATGGACGCCATCATGTCCACCTGTGGCTTTTCCCAATGGTTTACAATCAGTTGGAAGACTTCTGGATGAAGTCCCCACTCTCCCGGGTGGAGGTCGTGCCTGCTGAGGAAGTCTGCTTCCCAGTTGTCCACTCCCGGAATGAACACTGCTGACAGTGCTAACACGTGATTTTCCGCCCATCGGAGAATCCTTGTGGCTTCTGCCATCGCCGTCCTGCTTCTTGTGCCGCCCTGTCGATTTACATGGGCGACTGCCGTGATGTTGTCTGACTGGCTGGTTTTGAAGCAGGGGCTTTGCTTGACTTAGGGCATTGTAAATGGCCCTCAGTTCCAGAACATTTATGTGTAGGGAAGTCTCCTGACTTGACCAAAGTCCTTGGAAGTTTCTTCCCCGTGTGACTGCACCCCAGCCCCGAAGGCTGGCATCCGTGGTCACCAGGACCCAGTCCTGTATGCCGAATCTGCGGCCCTCTCTGAGATGAGCACTCTGTAGCCACCACAGCAGAGACACCCTGGTCCTTGGAGACAGGGTTATCAACCGATGCATTTGAAGATGCGATCCGGACCATTGGTCCAACAGGTCCCACTGAAAGGTTCTGGCATGGAACCTGCCGAATGGAATCGCTTCGTAGGAAGCTACCATCTTTCCCAGGACTCGCGTGCAATGATGCACCGACACCTGTTTTGGTTTTAGGAGGCCTCTCACTAGAGACGACAGCTCCTCGGCTTTCTCCTCCGGGAGAAACACTTTTTTCTGGACTGTGTCCAGAATCATCCCCAGGAACAGTAGACGTGTCGCCGGAACCAGCTGAGACTTTGGAATATTCAGAATCCAACCGTGCTGGTGTAGCACCTCCTGAGATAATGCTACGCTGACCAACAACTGCTCTCTGGACCTCGCCCTTATCAGGAGATCGTCCAAGTATGGGATAATTAAAACTCCCTTTTTCCGAAGGAGTATCATCATTTCGGCCATTACCTTGGTAAATACCCTCGGTGCCGTGGACAGGCCGAACGGCAACGTCTGGAATTGGTAATGACAATCCTGTACCACAAATCTGAGGTACTCCTGGTGAGGATGGTAAATGGGGACATGCAGGTAAGCATCCTTGATGTCCAGAGATACCATGTAATCTCCCTCTTCCAGGCTTGCAATAACCGCCCTGAGCGATTCCATCTTGAACTTGAATTTTCTTAAATATGTGTTCAAGGATTTCAAATTTAAAATGGGTCTCACCGAACCGTCCAGTTTCGGTACCACAAACATTGTGGAATAGTAACCCCGTCCTTGTTGAAGTAGGGGCACCTTGACTATCACCTGCTGGGAATACAGCTTGTGAATTGCCTCTAACACAGCCTCCCTTTCTGAAGGAGTCGTTGGTAAGGCAGATTTGAGGAAACGGCGGGGGGGGGGGGATGTCTCGAATTCCAGCCTGTACCCCTGAGATACCACTTGAAGGATCCAGGGATCTACCTGTGAGCGAGCCCACTGATTGCTGAAGTTTTTGAGACGGCCCCCCACCGTACCTGGCTCCGCCTGCTGAGCCCCAGCGTCATGCGGCGGACTTAGCAGAAGAAGCGGGGGAGGACTTTTGTTCCTGGGAAGTGGCTGTATGCTGTAGCTTTTTTCCCCTACCTCTGCCTCTGGGCAGAAAGGACGCGCCTCTACCCCGTCTGCTCTTTTGGGGGCGAAAGGACTGCACCTGATAATACGGCGATCTCTTTGGTTGTGAGGGGACATGTGGCAAAAACGCTGACTTCCCAGCTGTTGCTGTGGACACTAAGTCTGAAAGACCATCCCCGAACAACTCCTCACCCTTATAAGGCAAAACTTCCATGTGCTTTTTGGAATCTGCATCACCTGTCCACTGCCGGGTCCATAACCCTCTCCTGGCACAAATGGACAGTGCACTTATTTTTGATGCCAGCCGGCAAATATCCCTCTGTGCATCTCTTATGTAAAAGACAGCGTCTTTAATATGCTCTACGTTTAGCAATATAGTGTCCCTGTCTAGGGTGTCAATGTTTTCTGACAGGGAGTCTGACCATGCAGCTGCAGCACTGCACATCCATGCTGAGGCAATAGCTGGTCTCAGTATAATACCAGTGTGTGTATATATAGCTTTCTGGAGAGCCTCCTGCTTTCTGTCAGCAGGTTCCTTTAGGGCGGCCGTATCCTGGGACGGCAGTGCCACCTTTTTTGATAAGCGCGTAAGTGCTTTATCCACCCTAGGGGGTGTTTCCCAACGTGACCTATCCTCTGGCGGGAAAGGGTACGCCATTAGTAATTTTTTTGAAATTACGAATTTTTTATCGGGGGAAGCCCACGCTAGTTCACACACTTCATTCAATTCTTCAGAAGGGGGAAAAACTACTGGTAGTTTTTTCTCACCAAACATAATACCCTTTTTTTTTGTGGTACCTGGGCTTACCTCAGAAATGTGTAAAACATTTTTCATTGCCTCAATCATATAACGAGTGGCCCTATTGGACATTACATTAGTCTCTTCGTCGTCGACACTGGTATCAGTATCCGTGTCGACATCTGTGTCTGCCATCTGAGGTAGCGGGCGTTTTAGAGCCCCTGATGACTTTTGAGACGTCTGGGCAGGCACGGGCTGAGAAGCCGGCTGCCCCGCATTTGGCATGTCGTCAAATTTTTTATGTAAGGAGTCGACACTTTCGCGTAATTCCTTCCACAAGTCCATCCACTCCGGTCTCTGCCCCGCAGGGGGTGACAACACATTTATAGGCACCTGCTCCTCCTCCACATATGTCTCCTCATCAAACATGTCGACACAGCCGTACCGACACACCGCACACACACAGGGAATGCTCTGACAGAAGACAGGACCCCACAAAGCCCTTTGGGGGGACAGAGAGAGAGTATGCCAGCACACACCAGAGCTCTATATAGATCAGGGATTAACTAAATTATATCCCCTTATAGCTGCTATATGTATATTGCGCCTAAATTTAGTGCCCCCCCTCTCTTTTTTACCCTTTTCTGTAGTGTAGACTGCAGGGGAGAGCCAGGGAGCTCCCTTCCAGCGGAGCTGTGAGGGAGAAATGGCGCCAGTGTGCTGAGGGAGATAGCTCCGCCCCTTTTTCGGCGGACTTTTCTCCCGCTTTTTTATGGATTCTGGCAGGGGTATTTATCACATATATAGCCTCTGGGGCTATATATTGTGATATATTTGCCAGCCAAGGTGTATTTATTGCTTCTCAGGGCGCCCCCCTCCAGCGCCCTGCACCCTCAGTGACCGGAGTGTGAAGTGTGTATGAGGAGCAATGGCGCACAGCTGCAGTGCTGTGCGCTACCTTGGTGAAGACTGATGTCTTCTGCCGCCGATTTTCCGGATTCTTCTTGCTTCTGGCTCTGTAAGGGGGCCGGCGGCGCGGCTCCGGGACCGAACACCAATGGCCGGTTCCATGCGGTCGATCCCTCTGGAGCTAATGGTGTCCAGTAGCCTCAGTAGCCCAAGCTACCACCAGTTAGGTAGGTTCTTCTTCTTCTCCCCTTAGTCCCTCGGTGCAGTGAGTCTGTTGCCAGCAGATCTCACTGTAAAATAAAAAACCTAAAATATACTTTCTCTCTAGGAGCTCAGGAGAGCCCCTAGTGTGCATCCAGCTCAGCCGGGCACAGGATTCTAACTGAGGTCTGGAGGAGGGTCATAGTGGGAGGAGCCAGTGCACACCAGGTAGTCCTAAATCTTTCTTAGCTGTGCCCAGTCTCCTGCGGAGCCGCTATTCCCCATGGTCCTTACGGAGTCCCCAGCATCCACTAGGACGTCAGAGAAAGAAATCACTGGGAAAATGGCACAGTGGGCATATTCCTGGAGATTTGCACATGCTCAGTAGAGAAGTCTCCAGAAACTTAGAGCAGACGCCATGTTCCCGGAGACCTGTGCATGTACAGTAGACTCTCGCACAAAGCCGGCGTCTATTGTGCTGCCAGAGAGGAGGGGGCCTGAACGGAACCTGCACATGGGCCCAGTGTCGGACTGGGGCATGATGGGCCCACCGGGGGAATGCAGTGATAGGGGCTCATACTTATGAGTGTGGCCAGCCTACAAAGAGGGTGTGGCCAGCCTCCACAGAGGCTTGAAATACACAATAGTTTAGTGCAGTGTAATGCAACATATCTACCAAGTATAATACAAGTGCATAGTCTGGAACCTGCTCCCTAGAGGAAGCAGTGGGCCCTCAGGCAGTGGGGCCTACCGGTGGTTTCCCTGGTACCCCTGTGGGCCAGTCCGACCCTGCATGGGCCCTCTCCCCTCTTAAGCTGCCTTTGACTGTGAACTATAGATTGTAAGCGGGGTCCTCTTACCTCGCTGGTGAAAATTTACTAAGGTGGGAGATTTTTCAGAACTTGTGATGTTGCCCATAGCAACCAAGCAATCAGATTCTATCTATTACTTTCTAGAAGCAGCTAGATAAATGTTAAGAAGAAACTGATTGGATGCTATGAGCAACATAACCAGTTCTAAGTAAACTCCCACCTTAGTAAATTTACCCCTTTCTCTGTTATAATCCATTCTTCTACTATTAATGTTTTTAGAAAATATATTACTTCTATATTTTGTTGTTATTTTCCCCAAAATCCATAAAAAAAATGATTAAATCAATTTCATCTTTAGGTCCCACTTTACAATATTAAATATATGAGGACTGTGACTCGGCCATGCAAGCCGTAGTACACTGTTTGTTTATACACTCCAGAGTATATGGCGTCATGTACTGTGCTACCTGAATTAAGGGTTCTAACTGGTTTTAGTGCCTGCAGTTGGTTGCAAAATAAATAAAAAAATCAAATAAAAAAATGCAATAATAAAAGCATCATCAGCACAGACAGCAAACACCTCTATGAGTTATAACTATGGCAGACGCTATTTGTTTTGGATTTATTACAGCAATGAGTGAAATAAAGAGCGAGGAGGAAGGACGCAGAGACGGGTAATTTCATACAATTTTCACAAAAAAAATTGAAAATAAATCTGCACAAATCTATTGGATGCCTTTATATTGTGAGTCACTAGAAGGCTAAATAAGATGTAAAATGAAAAATAAGTCAGTAAGACAATGGTGTCCTGTAAGACTTATACACAGAACAGAAGGATGTAAATTATTTAGAGACAAGATCATTGATAATCACAGCACAAATGACAAGTTATACATTACTGAAACTAGAATAACCCAGGAAGAATGAGGGGGCTGTAAGATACTTGAACAGGTTGAATATCCCTTATCCAAAATTCAAAATCACACATTTTTGGTTCCCCTAATGAGATAATCTGTATAATACAATATGTTATATACAGTGTATATATATATATATATATATATATACACTGCTCAAAAAAATAAAGGGAACACTTAAACAACACAATGTAACTCCAAGTCAATCACACTTCTGTGAAATCAAACTGTCCACTTAGGAAGTAACAGTGATTGACAATCAATTTCACATGCTGTTGTGCAAATGGCATAGACAACAGGTGGAAATTATAGGCAATTAGCAAGACACCCCAATAAAGGAGTTGTTCTGCAGGTGGTGACCACAGACCACTTCTCAGCTCCTATGCTTTCTGGCTGATGTTTTGGTCACTTTTGAAAGCTGGCGGTGCTTTCACTCTAGTGGTAGCATGAGACGGAGTCTACAACTCACACAAGTGGCTCAGGTAGTGCAGCTCATCCAGGATGGCACATCAATGCGAACTGTGGCAAGAAGGTTTGCTGTGTCTGTCAGTGTAGTGTCCAGAGCATGGAGGCACTACCAGGAGACAGGCCAGTACATCAGGAGACGTGGAGGAGGCCGTAGGAGGGCAACAACCCAGCAGCAGGACCGCTACCTCCGCCTTTGTGAAAAGAGGAACAGGAGGAGCACTGCCAAAGCCATGGAAAATGACCTCCAGCAAGCCACAAATGTGCATGTGTCTACTCAAATGATCAGAAACAGACTCCATGAGGGTGGTATGAGGGCCCGACGTCCACAGGTGGGGGTTGTGCTTACAGCCCAACACCATGCAGGACGTTTGGCATTTGCCAGAGAACACCAAGATTGGCAAATTCGCCACTGGCGCCCTTTGCTCTTCACAGATGAAAGCAGGTTCTCACTGAGCACATGTGACAGACGTGACAGAGTCTGGAGACGCCAAGGAGAACGTTCTGCTGCCTGCAACATCCTCCAGCATGACCGGTTTGGCAGTGGGTCAGTAATGGTTTGGGGTGGCATTTCTCTGGGGGGCCGCACAGCCCTCCATGTGCTCGCCCGAGGTAGCCTGACTGCCATTAGGTACCGAGATGAGATCCTCAGACCCCTTGTGAGACCATATGCTGGTGCAGTTGGCCCTGGGTTCCTCCTAATGCAAGACAATGCTAGACCTCATGTGGCTGGAGTGTGTCAGGAGTTCCTGCAAGACGAAGGCATTGATGCTATGGACTGGCCCGCCCGTTCCCCAGAACTGTATCCAATTGAGCACATCTGGGACATCATGTCTCGCTCCATCCACCAACGCCACGTTGCACCACAGACTGTCCAGGAGTTGGCGGATGCTTTAGCCCAGGTCTGGGAGGAGATCCCTCAGGAGACCATCCGCCACCTCATCAGGAGCATGCCCAGGCATTGTAGGGAGGCCATACAGGCACGAGGATGCCACACACACTACTGAGCCTCATTTTGACTTGTTTTAAGGACATTACATCAAAGTTAGATCAGCCTGTAGTGTGTTTTTCCACTTTAATTTTGAGTGTGACTCCAGACCTCCATGGGTTAATAAATTTGATTTCCATTGATAATTTTTGTGTGATTTTGTTGTCAGCACATTCAACTATGTAAAGAACAAAGTATTTAATAAGAATATTTCATTCATTCAGATCTAGGATGTGTTATTTTAGTGTTCCCTTTATTTTTTTGAGCAGTGTATATATATATATATATATATATATATATATAAAGCTTAAAACACCACAGAGTGCCCACACTGTTGGCGGTCCGGTCTGTGTTTTTTGAAACTGTATAAAGGTAAACATATGTAATTATTCTGTATGCTCCTGATAAAAGTTCTAAAACTGAAACGTTGACATCAAACAAGTAGGTCTCCGAACCCGTTATTTATAAAGTTCTTATTATGTGATTTACCTATTCCCACGGAGGGCACCTGACCGCTGTCTGTACATTTGGTGAGTGCAAAGCTTGTGGAACTATACTATACTGCGTATATACATATAAAGCCCTATTCCACAGCACTCACCTGTTCCTAGATCTGGGGTGCAGCACGGTTTGTGACCATACTGTTTAAACAGAAATCACAGGGGATCTGTACTCGCTATATTAACTAATAATAATAAACAGTGGAGTTTTAGTTCATGAATTGATCAATGCATTTAAGCCTGTAGCCCCCAGCAAGGGACCCCACTATGCTGCAGGGCCTATTCTGTTGCTCAAAATAATTATCATGAAAATAGTTATCACATTAGTGTTAAACTTTAGGTATGCTATCTGGCCTAAAGCTCACAGCAACTTTGCTTAAATAGGTGAGACAGTTTACCAACACACCTGTTGTAAAGCACATAGGAGAACAGCTGACGCGAGCTATAATTAAGTTAAAACAGGGTGCATGAGAAAATGTGATCACAAAATGATTAATTAAAATTAAATCTAATAAACAAAAAGCACTATTCCACGGCACTCACCTATTCCTAGATTTGGGGTGCAGCACGGTTTGTGACCACATTGTTTAAAAACAAATCACAGGGGCTCTGTACTCACTATATTAACTAACAATAACTAATATTAACTAACAATAATAAACAGTTGACTTTTAGTTCATGTATTGGTCAATGCATTTAAACCTGCAGCCCCCAACAAGGTACCCCACTATACTGCAGGTCCTAGTGTATTGCTCAAATTATCATAAAAATACAGTAGCTATCACATTAGTGTTAAACTTTGCATATGCTATCTGGTCTAAAGCTTACAGCAACTTTGCTTATATAGGTGAGACAGTTACCATATACTGTATATATATATATATATATATATATATATTACAATCTACTTAATTACATTTAAACTGTATATTCCACACAATGAGACTGTCCTGATTTTCCAAAGAACCTAAAATATTCTGAAAATTTTGGCCAAACCAGAATCAATCTGCAAACCAATTAAGTTTGCACAAATATTTGAATTGGCTCATTTCCCCATCTCTACTGTGTACAGGAACATAAGCATTGCGCTCCCTAGTTTTATTCCCATGGATATACAAACCATCCCTTTGCCATTCGCCTTTGGAGCAGAAATTTGTCAATGGAACTCTTTCATTAAGAGATAGACATTTTCATCAACATGAAAATGTGACAACATGAATGTGACAAATATACAGTATACCACTTCATATGTTTCATTGTCATCTATATTAACAAGAAAATGGATGGTATGTACTAAAGATGTAAAAAGCATAAAAGGACACATGATGTATCACATATTTATCTTGTTATGTGTTACAATGTAATCTTTTGTTACTATAATGTAAGCTAAAATTCATTAATAATTTATGCTTGTAGTACCAATACAGGCCACTTGGGGATCCCCCAAGAGCACAGAGTTACTGTATGATGTGAGGCTCCTATCAAACTACAGTATACGTTCTTCTATAAATGGAAATGTTGTGTATGAAGTACACCTACTGTATCTATAAAACACAAAGTTCATATATCCACTAATTCTGCTATCATCTACCCAAGGCTTATGATAGCCATACCTGTGAAGTCATTTACGTTCCTGAATTTTATGGTATCAGATCATGGTCATTTAATCACACGACTCTGTTTTTGACTAAAAAGAATATTGTTTAACATATACTGCAGATAATTGTGAGTTATATGAAGACCAATGGTACATTAGCACCCAAGTTGTGGGGCTAGTGTGCATTAAATGTATTTTATTCCTTGGTAGTTAATGAGGATGTTTAATGGATAGATTGCTAGGGATTGATTAGTGAAGGGTTGATTACACTACACTAGTGGGGCAGATGTAGTAAACCTGGAGAAGTGATAAAGCAGTGATAAGTGTAAGGTGATAACGCACCAGCCAATCAGCTCATAACTGTTAATTTACATATTGGAATTGATTGGCTGGTGTGTTATCACCTTCCACTTATCACTGCTTTATCACTTCTCCAGGCTTAATACATCTGCCCCAGGTTAAATAGCCTAGCAATAACTAGGTCTATTACTCTTTGCATTTGGAGGGTTGTCATTCATCATCAATTAAATCTGATTTCCTAGGTGAAGTGTCCTCCATTTTTTCTTGTTCACTTTAATTACCCTGATGATTGTGTTATGTTATTGTTGTAATTACCTATAATACTTGTATTACTGTACGTTCTAGCCCTAATTTCAGAATCTCTTGCAGGGAGGCGTATCATGGTGAGGAAACACTACTCTTCAACGGCCACAGGCGGCACAGTTGTCAAAGCCCTGAGTGGGGTCTTGGGCACCTTCCTTGAGGTACTGCAGAGCCCAGCAGTACTGTGCCAGTTAAGGAGAAGTGATTACCACACAACTCAGTTTTTGTTGGAGCATACCTCTGACCCATTTTGTTTGGGCTGTAGCGGATTATCTACAATGCTTTCTTGGCCGCCCATCTTTTTTATGTATTCAACAAATAATAACTGTAACGTTATATCACCAATTGTGTACCCATGTTTTATTTTAGTCAGGTTAAGTTGGTTGGGGATCCTATATGAAGGTTTGGAGAAGCCCAGACAAAGCCATTAACTGCTGGGTGGCTTACTGACATCAGACCATTTTCTATAGGGGGTGTGTTGATCACTTTGATTAATTTTATCTATCTATCTATCTATCTATCTATCTATATATATATATATATATATATATATATATATAAGTCGTGGGAAAGGAGGAAGCGGCACTCAGCTTTTCAAATAATCAAAGAAGTGTATTAAAACACATCAAACTCCAACGTTTCGGGGCTTGCACGCCCCTTTGTCAAGGTGTAAAATGATGTGTTTTAATACACTTCTTTCCTTTCCTTTCCCACGACTTATCCAGTATTCGGTTGAGGGCACCAGCGCCGATGTCTGTCTAATGGGAGTGCCGATCCATGCTACATCCCTATATATATATATATATATATAGGAATACCGAATAGGGGTTCAAGCAACCAGCGGTGTTGTATTTCTTGTTTTACCAATTCTATCAACACACTAGAATATGTATATGATTAGATAAAAATATTTTATTTATTCAGCACTATAAAAACAGCAAGAGTAGTTAAAAAATTTAAATATCGACATAAAAACCAATGTAAAATATAAGGGAATGCAGTTTAAAGTGCAAATTGCAAGGTGCATTTATTGCTCCAATTAAGTCAGGTAAAGCTTCGGAATCAGAAACTGGTTTAGCAGGAGATTACTGGGGAAGGGCCCAACGCGTTTCGGCCTTCAGACTTCTTCATCGGGTAGTATATATATATATACACACACACACATATATTGAAGTTTAACAACTATCAAAGAATAAAGGGGAGATTTAAAAAAAAAAACTTTGTGAGAGATAAAGTGAAGAGAGATAAAGTAGTAACCTATCATCTCCTGTCATGCTAAAGACTGTGGGGTCTATTCATGAAGCAGTGAAAAGTGTGGAGAAGTGAGCCAGGGGAGAAGTTGCCCATGGCAACCAATCGGCTGCTCTGTATAATTTTATAGTATGCAAATAATAAATGTTACATCAATGCTGATTGGCAATTTCTCCACTGGCTCACTTCTCCACACTTTTCACTGTTTCACGAATAGACCCCTGTGTTTAAGAAATGACAGTTAAGACCTGTTCGGTTGGCACTTTGGGGTCTATTCATGAAGCAGTGAAAAGAGTGGAGAAACAGACCAGTGGAGAAGTTGCCTAGGGCAACCTATCAGCATCTTCCTTACATTTTATAGAATGTACTTGACAATGGCTTCTTTCAAATCTGATTGGTTCCTTCTCCACTGCTCTTTTTCTCCACTATTTTCACTGCTTCAGGAATAGACCCATTTATCTCTCTCCTATGCCCTATAGTTGCATCTATAAGGAGCTTTGAGAGGTGTTTTTTAACCAATTAACTGACGATTTATTTAGCCAAAAAAACGCTCCAAAATTGTCTGTTTTTTTTATTAGTGAATTAAGTGAAGAAATTGAATTTAACCCTATCCCAAACGATTTTAGTTAAAAAAAAAATATATATATTTTTCAAACATCGAAACATCGATCGGGAACATCACGACCATCGCTGCTTTCATTTTGAAAGCCGGGACAGCCTCCAGGTATACAGGTGGTGGGGGTGGGGGATCTGGGGGTGGCTTGGGAGGGTAAATTTACACTCCTCAGCGGCTGCCATTATCTGCAGCTGCTGGAGGAGGTCCTGCCGTGCTGACCAATCAGCAGTAATCAGCAGCACGGCAATCAGTAAGGGAGCGTGCAGGGAGACAGAGGGACCTTCCGGTCTCTCTGATAGCAGCAGCGGAGGGACGTTTCTCTTCCCTGCCGCTGGTAACTCTATCTGACTGGTCGCATCCTGGGGGTAATTCTGAGTTGATCGCAGCAGGAACTTTGTTAGCAGTTGGGCAAAACCATGTGCACTCAGTGCCCGATTAAGGTCCACATGGGCCTGGAGCTGAGATTTATGACGGGCCTATTGCGTGCCTCGGCAGGAGTTGTGACAAGTGCTGCAAGGGGGGGGGGTCCTAAATAAGGGACACAGACACCATTTACTGAAACAAACACGTTTACTGATGGATACCCATTACTAACAGATAGCACTTAATAACACAGACATCTCTTACTGACATAGATTACAGTTACTGACGCACACACACAACTTACTGACAGACACTCATACCTCCCAACATGACCCTCTCCAGGAGGGACACAATGCTCTGATCCTGGACTTTCTCATCTTTATGGTTACCAGCACCTGTGTTGAACAGGTTAATGGATAAGGTGTTTCAGCACAGGTGCTGGCAATAATACATTAAGAGGGAAGTTCAGGAGCAGAGCATTCTGTCCCTTCTGGAGAGGGTCATGTTGGGAGGTATGGAGACGCCTTACTGACACAGATACAACTTACTGACACTCATAGAGAACCTTACTGACACAGACGCAGCTTACTAACCGACACTACTTACTGACACACACAACACAGACACAACTTACTGACACAGATACAACTTACTGACACTCATAGAGAACCTTACTGACACAGACACAGCTTACTAACCGACACTACTTACTGACACACACAACACAGACACAACTTACTGACACAGATACAACTTACTGACACTCATAGAGAACCTTACTGACACAGACACAGCTTACTAACCGACATTACTTACTGACACACACAACACAGACACAACTTACTGACACAGACACCACTTACTGACAGATACCACTTACTGACAGACAATACTTACTGACAGACACACACACACACACGCATACAACACATATAAACTTACTGACATAGAAACCACTTAACTGGGATGAGAGGAGACCTTATACCCTACACTACATCACAGACCGTCTATACCCGATGCTAAATCACGGATCCCTCTATACTTTCCATTACATCACTGACTCCTCTAAACCCCACGCTACATCACTGACCCCTCTATACCCCACACTACAATACAGACTCTTCTATAACCTACGCTACATCACTGACTCCTCTATACCCCACGTTATATCACTGACCCCTCTATACCCCTCGTTATATCACTGGCCCCTCTATACCCCACGCTACATCACTGACCCCTTCTATACCCCATGCCAGTGCCGTAACTAGGCATTTTAGCACTGTGTGCAAGAAATGGCATTGGTGCCCTCCCCCCATGCAAGGTAGAGGCAGTGCACGCTGTAGGCGTGCAAAAAAAAAAAAGGGGCATGGCTTGACGGGGAAGGGGCATGGCCAAAAAACAATACCAATTCATACTACAGTGCACAGTAGTCTCAATTATTCAAATTATGCTGCACAGTAGCGCCACTACACCAGGTAGAGCCCCTTTTACACATTACAGCAAACAGCGTCCACTTTTTACACATTACGGCAGACAGCGTCCCCCTTTTTACACATTACGGCAGACAGCGTCCCCCTTTTTACACATTACGGCAGACAGCGTCCCCCTTTTTACACATTACGGCAGACAGCGTCCCCTTTTTTACACATTCGGCAGACAGCGTCCCCTTTTTACACATTACAGCAGACAGTGTTCTCTTTTTTACACATTACGGCAGACAGCGTCCCCCTTTTTACACATTATGGCAGACAGCGTCCCCCTTATTACACATTACGGCAGACAGCGTCCCCCTTTTTACACATTACAGCAGACAGCGTCCCCCTTTTTCAGAATAGATAGAGAAATAGAGAGAGGGAGAGAGAGAGAGAGAGAGAGAGATACTTACCATAGCTCCTCGTGCTGGCAGATCTCTCGGTGCAGGCAGGCGAGAAGGAGGAGGAGGGAGGGGGACTGGAGCCGCAGCAGTGCTATGTAATTGGTAGAGGCGCCGCTGCAGCAGTCCCCTCTCCTTTCGTATTGGCTGCCCGCCGCCGCTGTGAATGCTGGGATGAAGGAACCGCATCCCAGCATTCACAGCAGTGCCGGGCAGCCAATACGGAAGGAGAGGCGACTGCTGCAGTGGCACCTATACCAATTACATAGCGCTGCTGCGGCTCCAGTCCCCCACCCTCCTCCCCCTTCTCCGCTGCCTCCGGTTCTGCAGATCTCCTCACCAGCGTGGCGCACACAGCAGAGGAGGCATGTAATGAGTCAATTTGACTCATTACATGCCGCTGGCCGTTGCGCCCTCAGGGCAACTGCGCTGTGTGCCAGGCACACCTGGCACACACGTAGTTACGGCCCTGTCCCACGATACATCACTGACCTCTCTATATCCCCTATGCTACATCACGGGCTCCTCTATCCCCTACTCTACATCACGGACTCCTCTATCCCCTATGCTACATCACGGGCTCCTCTATCCCCTATGCTACATCACGGGGTCCTCTATCCCCTATGCTACATCACAGGCTCCTCTATCCCCTACGCTACATCATGGGCTCCTCTATCCCCTACGCTACATCACGGACCCCTCTATCCCCTATGCTACATCACGGACCCCTCTATCCCCTATGCTACATCATGGACCCCTCTATCCCCTACGCTACATCACGGACCCCTCTATCCCCTATGCTACATCACGGGCTTCTCTATCCCCTACGCTACATCACGGACCCCTCTATCCCCTACGCTACATCACGGACCCCTCTATCCCCTATGCTACATCATGGGCTCTTCTATCCCCTATGCTACATCACGGACCCCTCTATCCCCTACGCTACATCACGGGCTCTTCTATCCCCTACGCTACATCACGGACCCCTCTATCCCCTACGCTACATCACGGACCCCTCTATCCCCTACGCTACATCACGGACCCCTCTATCCCCTACACTACATCATGGGCTCCTCTATCCCCTATGCTACATCACGGACCCCTCTATCCCCTACACTACATCATGGGCTCCTCTATCCCCTATGCTACATCACGGGCTCCTCTATCCCCTACGCTACATCATGGACTCCTCTATCCCCTACGCTACATCACAGACTCCTCTATCCCCTACGCTACATCACGGACCCCTCTATCCCCTACGCTACATCACGGACCCCTCTATCCCCTACGCTAAATCACGGACCCCTCTATCCCCTACGCTACATCACGGACCCCTCTATCCCCTATGCTACATCATGGACCCCTCTATCCCCTATGCTACATCACGGACCCCTCTATCCCCTATGCTAAAACACGGACCCCTCTATCCCCTATGCTACATCACGGACCCCTCTATCCCCTACGCTACATCACGGACCCCTCTATCCCCTACCCTACATCACGGACCCCTCTATCCCCTACGCTACATCATGGGCTCCTCTATCCCCTATGCTACATCATGGGCTCCTCTATCCCCTACGCTACATCATGGACTCCTCTATCCCCTATGCTACATCACGGGCTCTTCTATTCCCTTACGCTACATCACTGACCCCTCTATCCCCTACGCTACATCACAAGCTCCTCTATCCCCTATGCTACATTACGGGCTCCTCTATCCCCTATGCTACATCACGGACCCCTCTATCCCCTACGCTACATCATGGGCTCCTCTATCCCCTATGCTACATCATGGACTCCTCTATCCCCTATGCTACATCACGGGCTCTTCTATCCCTTACGCTACATCACCGACCCCTCTATCCCCTACGCTACATCATGGGCTCCTCTATCCCCTATGCTACATCAAGGGCTCCTCTATCCCCTATGCTACATCACGGACCCCTCTATCCCCTATGCTACATCACGGGCTCCTCTATCCCCTACGCTACATCATGGGCTCCTCTATCCCCTACGCTACATCATGGACTCCTCTATCCCCTACGCTACATCACGGACCCCTCTATCCCCTATGCTACATCACAGACCCCTCTATCCCCTATGCTACATCACGGACCCCTCTATCCCCTATGCTACATCACGGACCACTCTATCCCCTATGCTACATCACGGACCCCTCTATCCCCTATGCTACATCACAGACCCCTCTATCCCCTACGCTACATCACGGGCTCCTCTATCCCCTATGCTACATCACGGACCCCTCTATCCCCTATGCTACATCACTGACCCCCCTATACATCACGTACCCCTCTATCCCCTACGCTACATCACGGGCTCCTCTATCCCCTATGCTACATCACGGATCCCTCTATCCCCTATGCTACATCACTGACACCCTATACATCACGGACCCCTCTATACCCCACACTACACTGTTAAATAGCAGTACATTAGAGAGCAGGGGGGGGGGGACTCAACCACATTCAAAGTGAAGAAATACATTTCACTTTCTCATTTAAGGGTTATATATCATAGAGAGAAGAGCATATAAGATATGTTATTTCAGAAGTGTGAAAAAGAAAAAACAAAATGTAACTGAATTATAATACAAATAAGTTTCATGTGTGTGTGTGAGATAAAGAGAGAGAGAGAGAGAGAGAGAGAGAGAGAATGATGTACCTATGTCTGAGTGCAGTCCACTGTCCTCCTTCTGCAGCTGCTTCTTCACTTGCCAGGAGCCGGCTGCTGGAGCTCCGCCCACATTTAGTAGCACTGTGAAGCTGCGGAGGCTGCCTGGGCTGGAAGGGGGAAGGAAGGGCTCAAGCTCAGTTCTCTTGTGCAGCCTGGGCACAACAAAGACCTTGGTACGGGCTGGGGGCATGCATCTGGCTGGATGTCACTGTGTGTGCAATACCTCACAGTCTGACTACACTAGCCAGTAGCCAGCCTTAGGCCACAAATTATTTGACTGGCCAGAGGGCATATGTGCACGCTTGCTGCTCGTCTCATGCTCACATCCCCATAGCTCACTTCCCCATAGCTCCTCCCCCCTTGTGTCGTGGCTCCTCCCCCTGACAGAAAAGGTCCCTTTGCCCCCTTGATTTTAGCATCTATCCTCCACTGACAGGAGGGGAGGCGGAGCAGATCAGGGGTGGGATAAAGCAGAGAGGCTGCAAACACAGAGTGGAGGCGGAACGCTGCAGACACTGAGCCGCCCCTATATTTTGCATACTGAACGTCAAGCTCCACCCCCGCCTTCTCCGGACACCCACATGGATTACAGACAGCGCTGGTAGAATCCGTGAGTTTTAATAAACTTTGCAGGAAAACAGAAGAGTGGTACAGAAAACGCTTAGCAAGTGTGCTATGGGCAACTTCACTGCAGCGGTCTGTGTGCCTATTTTCAATGGGGGGCCTGGAGCTGCAGCTCCATACGCTCCATTGTTAATCCGGCCCTGTGTGCACTGCAGGGGAGGTAGATATTGTGATGTTAGTGTATTAGAATGCTTAATATTTGTAGACACTCCCTTATTAACATGTGTAAGCCTGAATCTTCAGTGATGGTCCCTAGGACCAGGAGGATGCTGGGAAGTGGGTGGTCCAGTGTGCAGTGTGCCTGTAGTTGGTGATGGAATAAAGCAGCACAGCAGTGAACTCACATGTCTCTGTGTCGTGATGACTGGATTTACAAACATATGAACAAAACATGGTGTCAGAAGAAGTTTAACTTGGACTGCTAGTGCTCTCAGAGTGTGACAGAATCCTGCAGCAGTCTGTAAGGCTGTGATACTCAGTGTCTGCAAAACCTGCCGTGTGCTCCTCTCTTCAAACAGTGAGTAACCATGGATAAACTAGCTCCTCCAACCGGCATGCTGATGTCTGGTAACTTGTCTGAAAACTGGAAAAGATTTATGCAAAGGTTTAATATATATCTTGCTGCATGTGGAGCTGATACAGAGGCTGACAAAACGAAGGCATCCATTTTCCTCCATGTGATAGGAGAGGATGTGCTGGACATTTATAATAGTTTTCAGTTTGCTGAGGGGCAGAATATGGTGCTATCTTCTATAATGCAAAAGTTTGAAGATTACTTTGTGCCAAGGAAAAATGTGACATATGAAAGATATAAGTTTTTCACATGTGATCAGAAGTCTGTAGATGGATTTGATCAGTATGTTACAGAGCTGCAATCACTCAGTTAAACCTGTGAGTTTGGTGATTTAAAGGATTCACTGATTAGAGATCGTATTGTCTGTGGAATACCTGATAATGGACTCAGAGAAAGACTGCTGAGAGAGCAAGACCTTACACTAGACAAGGCAGTGACTATGTGTAGATCTGCAGAAATAACTAGATTTCAAGCCAAAAAGTTACACAAGGAAGTTGATGCTGCTGTCCATGTAGTGCAGAACACAGAGCTAAGTAAACCTCCATTCTCAAGAATGAAGCAGTCTAAGCCACAGCCTAATAAGGAAATGTGTAGTAGATGTGGAAATGCTCACAATCCAAAAATGTGCCTGGCTTATGGTAAAACCTGCATGAAATGTGGTAGACTTAATCACTTTGCCAAATGCTGTAAAATTAAAAGTGAAACAACCAATGTGCATGCTGTTAAACAAACAGAGGAATTCTTTGTGGATTGCATTGAACTTTGCAGTGCAGATAAGAAAGAATGGATTGTCCCTTTAACTGTGCACGAGATTGTCATTCCCTTTAAGCTTGATACTGGCGCGCAGGTAAATTTAATATCATTTCAAGACTATAAGACTTTTAGAGTAAAACCTAAAATTCATCCAGCCAAAGTGAAAGTTACAGGGTACACTGAGGAGGAAATTCCTGTGAAAGGTATTTGGGTGCAGAAAGGTATTGTGCAAGCACAAGTAGCACCAAGATCTTATACTATACGTACAGAGCATGGAAGGGAAGTAAGAAGAAATCGGGTGGATTTAAGATCTCAACCTAACCATAATGAAGACAACATGACTGAAGAATACCCTTCATCTGACATGTATGATGATCCTCATAATGGTGAACAAACCACGATTCTAGAAAGGTCCAACACGGTCGATGAAACACAGACTGTGGGGTATATTTACTAAAATTCGTATTTTTCAGAATGAGGTTAAAGATCTAACACGAATGACATTGAAAGTGTAAATTTGCAACTTTTTGAATTTATTACGACTAATTTACTAAGTTTTCGTATTTTTAACTTTCGTATTTACCCATGTCGATGTCATTCGTAGTTTTGTAAGGTAGAATGCGGCCGATTTTGTGGTTTTGCGGCCGTGTTATGGGTTTTTTTTACGACTGCGTCACATTTTAGTCACGGCAGTGTTTCTCCGTTCCCGGCCGCGTTTTTTTCTAAGTTTCGTTTTTGTCACTCGTCCGTGATTGGGTTGATTCGTGATGAAGGAGTGTCTGTGCACATTACTATAAAAACGCCCCAAACCGTCAGCACCTCGTGGGTTTAGCTAGTGGAGAGGTGAGAGGAAGGTGTTTTAGGAGTTGTTGAGTTTTGTGGAGTTGTTGGAGGATTTGTTGCGGATTTTTGCGATTGTTGAGTGCTGTACTGTGTGTGTAAGTAGTCTTGTCATACTTGTTGTGTAGTTATTTAAAAGTTTGTCTTCTTTTTTGTCCTTGTTTTTTTTTCCAAGTCTATTGTCATTGTTTGTGAGTGTGTGTGTGTGTGTGTGTGTGTGTGTGTGTGTGTGTGTGTGTGTGTGTGTGTGTTGGGTGTGTGGTGTGTAGTGGTAGTGGAGGAGTGTGTTTTCTGTTTTTTTTTCTCAGTGTTATTTGTTGTTTGTCCTGATTATGTCCCAGTCAGAGGTCAGTGTGGTGGAGGAGGTGAGTGAGAGGGAGGAGGTGAGTGAGGTGGAGGAGGTGAGTGAGAGGGAGGAGGTGAGTGAGGTGGAGGAGGTGAGTGAGAGGGAGGAGGTGAGTGAGGTGGAGGAGGTTAGTGAGGAGGAGGGGATGGCTGCTGCTGCGGTCTCCAGTGATAGTGATGGTGTTGTGGCTCCGCAGCCACGCACCACTACAAAGACTGGGCGCAATGTTAAATTCAGCTACGCAGAAAATATGGCTTTGGTGCGGGAGCTGATGAGGCATCATCGGCAGTTGTTTGGCCATGATGCTGCCAAGGTGTCGACACGTAGGAAGTCTGTTCTGTGGGGGAAGGTCGTTGCGGCTGTGAATAGTGAGGGTGTGGTGAGGCGGACCGAGGACACGTGTCGTAAGTGTCAAGGCGAAGATGGCCAAGGAGGCTAAATCAGTCCGCCAAACCGGGGGTGGACACCCCTTCCGTGCATCTTATCGGGATTGGGAGGAGCCTGTGCGTGCACTTTTTCCACCAGAAGTGGTTGGTGCGACTCATGTCCGGGATTCTGACCGGCCAAGGCAGGATGGTGAGTTTTTCTTTTAAATTTCAAAGTATAAACATCTGTGTGTTGTCCTTTGTTGTTTGTAATTTCATCAAGTTAATTCTGATTGTCAGTTTGTTAATTCTTCCAATGTGTTGATGATGTCGTGCATGCCTGGGCAACCTGTGGCTCTACAGGTGTTGGCAAACTACAAGTCCCATCATGCATTGCCTCAGTTTTGTTATTAGTGAATGCTACATCTGTTGCAGTGCATGCTGGTATGTGTAGTTTTAGTACATCTTGAGAGCCACAGGTTGTCCATGACTGATGTAATGTTAATCTTTTTTTTTTTTATTGTGTTTTTCATTTTTGTGCTGATATTTGTGCCTAGTGTTGTATTTGTTGGATTTAAATTGGTACCTTAGCGTGCAATATTGTGGTTGTGTCAAGCTATGTGATTTGGTTTTTATCCATTATAATATTGTGCATTATTTGGCTTTGTGTATGGATTATTTTAAGAAATTTAATCTTATTTAAAGTATACACACCCAATGAAGTCAGGCAGAAAAGCTTAAGCATCGTTTAGTTTACTTATCATCAGGTTCCACATGTTTGTTTACATCACAAGAAGGATTTTCAGAAAACATTGTTAAATAAAAGTATGTTCATAAGGACATTCTTCATATTTCTACAGTACGCCAGAGAAGCAGCACAGCCAGGCCACAGCCAACACTGCCAAGTGATGCAGATGGTGGGAATGCAGGTAAGAATTCACTGTAATCACATATTCAGCAAACACATAGAACCACAAAATGTTAATGTTTATCTGATCACATAGCTTCTTCTTCTTGAAACCCCCCTCCACTAAGGCGCCCATCACAGGGCTCGGTGACTGTGCCTAGGAGGCCAACCAAGAGACGTCGTCTTGAGGCTGAATCTGCTGCTCCATCATCACCACCCCAACGGCGCATCTCCGCAGTGTTCTCCCTGCCACCACAAGCAATTTTGGCCAGTCCACAAAGAGAGGATCCACAATCACCTCAGCTGTCTGGTGAGTAAACATAAAAGTTATTTGTTACAAAAATTTACAACAGTGTGGTCTATGAATTAACCTGGATAAGGCATAATGAATTGATTAAACACTGATATGTGCAAGGTGATCAAGGCAGAAGCAAAACAGATCCTACCAGTAAAAAATCAGATTGGCCCTGTTTGGCTTGTGCCTTTATCACCTTACACATATCACTGGTTTATCAAATCCTTATGTCTTCTCCAGGTTATTTCATCTGCACCACTGTTTGTGTACTGGCATAATATATTTATTTGTGTTAATTCTTATTCCAGGCAATAATCACAAAGAACAAGCACATGGGATTTACGTTATTTTTGTGATTACATTTTCAGATGTGATGTTGGCCATAGTAACCATTTAATATTTCTGATATTTATACAAGAAACAGCAACATAAATGTAATATATAATCCAATTGTTTGCCATGGCCAACATCACCATTTCTAAACATAGGCCATCTTAAGACATTTACATGGATTTTAAATGTAAAATTTGTGTTTTATTTCATTTGTGTAATTTTCCCACACAACACTGACTGCCTTGATCAATTTATGAGTGTGTTCCTAAACACATTTAATGTATTGTGTGTGTTTAACAAAAGGAAGGTTGAGACACAATCTGTAAATGCATTAATTTAAAATGGAGACAGTTCTTCGTGTTTGCACATTCATTATGGCTCAGAGTCCGACAATTCCCTAATTCTTTTTTCCAGTGAGTATGGTAAGTTAGAAGCCACATATGTCTACAAAAAGGGGAGATACCTAGGTAATTTTAGCCCACAATCTCTGTTTCATTTTCAACATGAATATTATTAAGTAAGGCATGTTTACGTCAAGCAAAGAAATATTTAAAAAACTAAATAGTGGCTGTTATCAACCCCATACAGAACCACCCATCATGGACGAGGACGCCCAGCAGGAAAGTGACCAGCAGCCTACCTACACACTACACCTGCAGCCCATCGATCCTACCCAGCCAACCACGCAGCAGGACATAACACAATCACCCCAAACATCCCATAGCCCACAATTGAGGCCAACACCACCCCAGCAACAAATGGCCCCTGAGTTTTGGAGCAGTTGGGCCACACAACAGGCGCAACACTATGCCTGCCTGAACACCCACACCCAATACCTTGCCAGTCTGCCCCATCATCTTCCTCGCCTCAGTCGGAACTCAGGCAGACTGATAGTTCAGGTTGGCAGAATTGCCAATTCAATGGAGCAGATGAGGGCAGACAACAGTCAAATCCGAGCCAATTTACTCCGAATCATGGATGAACAACAGCGGCAGCAACAAGCCCTCATACAAATTATCCAACACAACCAACTGGTGAACGAAAACCTCTCCAGAATTATTGCCAGCAACACTGCCACAAATACCCAACTGACTGCAAGCATACACAACCTGAGCCAAAGCATTAATGTGTTGGCATCCCAACAAATCAGCTCAAGCTCGGGAACTTCAACACCAAGCCAGACCCCAGTTACCTCCCCTGTTAGACGCTCCAGCAGAACACGGACCAACGAACCAGGTCAATCCTCTGCACCCAGCACACACAAAAAAAAAATGAAGGATGCAGCAAATGGTTGTTAAAAAATAAAGTTTTTGGAATTGTTACACCAAAAATGCCTGTGTTCAAGCAAATCATTTTTAAACACGCAATATGTGTATGGTTTAATGTGCTAATGAGTGACAGTGTAAGTTAATCAAATTACAGTATAACTGTAAAGAACAGTATAAATAACAAACACTAACGCAACACAAACAACATTCACACCTACAATACATTTTATAAAAGTGGTTAGGTAAGGTTATTTATAACTAAATAATACTTACCGTCAAAATAACGCAGAATCACTTCTTGCCTTACCAGCCTCCCTACATCTGTACTCACACTGTCACCAGATGTTTCTAACTCACCTACTTGCTGGCTGTTTTCTTCATCACCAACATGTGGCAGATGTTGGCTCAAACACATATTATGAAGAAAACAGCAGCAGAACACAATCCTAGTCACCTTTGAGGGACTATACAACAAAAGCCCTGCAGACTTATCCAGACACCGAAACCTAGATTTCAGCACCCCAAAACATCTTTCTATCACATTCCGCGTGGACTTATGTGCATTATTGTAATTGTGTTCAGCAGGAGAATCAGGTTGGGACAATGGAGTAATGAGCCAAGAGTAGCAGCCATAACCACCATCACCTGAAATACAGATATAGGCAACATTAGGACATGTGGATTATGGTAAATCACTTACAAAAATCAGGAGTTTGAAGTTACCACACATACACACAACACACTTGGAACATACCCAGCAGCCAGCCATCAGGCATTTGTCTGTCCTCAAACTTATCGAACAGTGTTGACTGACTGAGGATGAAGGAGTCATGGCAGCCGCCAGGGTAACCTGCAACCACACTCATAATTTTGAGATTTGCATCACAAACCACCTGGACATTAGTGGATTGGCGAAAATGTCTATTTGTAAAAATATATTGCCTGCCCCTAGGTGGTCTCAGCTCAACGTGTGTGCAATCTATGGCACCCAGCACATTGGGCATGCCAGCAAGCTCATAGAAAGCTACCCTGACTGCATGCCACTGCGACTCCTGGGTAGGGAAGCAGATAGAGGCATCTATGTGGGGTTCAACTTCCAACACATCCAAAACCTGAGTGGACATTACAAAATATAAGGTGCGTGTCATGATCAGTAATCAATACAATACTGTGTTATAATACATAACAGAAGCAACACATAGACATAGACGTGTATGTATGTTTAAACTCACCTGATTTAAATATTTTGAAAAGGTGGGCTGGGAAATACCAATTACATCGCCAGTCACAGCCTGGAAGCTCCCAGTAGCCATAAAGTGCAACACAGCCAGGAGTTTGTGCAGGCCTGAGACAGAGCGAGAGCGTGCTGTCTCAGGGTCTAGGTCCAGTTAGACAAGGTCATACAGACGGAAAATGTTGTTTCTATTTAGCCGAAACATCTGTATGACCCTATCATCGGACAATGCGTTCAAGTTTAAACGCCCCCTAAAAAAACGAGGCCTGCGCAGCCTCCGCAGCACCTGTACAAGCTGCTGACCATGTTCACTTACCTGGCCCTGATTTATTGTAGCTTCATGGAGCAGTCTCAGGTATCCCCCAGCAAACAATAAATCTGTACTACACACGGCAGCAGCCATTTCAGAGTGAGAGTTGATCAAAATGTGCTTGGGACCCTTTTAAAGGGCCAAAAATTCAGGTGTGACTAATGTATAATTGAAAACACATGTAAACACGCTTATCAAAAGCAGGTCTATTTTTTCTTTTAGGACTTTTTTACGATTTGTATTTTTTCACGGCCGCAAATGCATTTTCACGGTAGAGAATTCAAATACGAATGGTTAGTAAATGACCGTGATCCATACCTAAACAGCCGCGTTTGGCCGATGGTGTATTAATTCGTAGTTTTTCACTTGGAAATTAACAAAAATACGAATGCCCTCATCACTGCCGTGATTTGAGTTTAGTAAATTCCCGAGATGACACTTTGAAGAAAAAACACCATCTCGGACAAAATCGTGACCTTAGTAAATATACCCCTGTGTATGAAAGACCCAAAAGGGAAATACGCAGACCTGAGAGACTCATTGAAACGTGTTAGATGATGTTCTTAATTAGAGATGAGCGGGTTCGGTTTCTCTGAATCCGAACCCGCCAGAACTTCATGGTTTTTTTCACGGATCCGAGCAGACTCGGATCCTCCCGCCTTGCTCGGTTAACCCGAGCGCGCCCGAACGTCATCATGACGCTGTCGGATTCTCGCGAGACTCGGATTCTATATAAGGAGCCGCGCGTCGCCGCCATTTTCACACGTGCATTGAGATTGATAGGGAGAGGACGTGGCTGGCGTCCTCTCCATTTAGATTAGGGTTGAGAGAGAGAGAGAGAGATTGACCTGAGGCTGTGATACTGTAGAAGAGAGTGCAGAGTTTAGTGACTGACGACCACAGTGACCACCAGACAGTGCAGTTGTTTGTTTTATTTAATATATCCGTTCTCTGCCTGAAAAAAACGATACACACAGTGACTCAGTCACATACCATATCTGTGTGCACTGCTCAGCCCAGTGTGCTGCATCAATGTATATATATATCTGACTGTGCTCAGCTCACACAGCTTATAATTGTGGGGGAGACTGGGGAGCACTGCAGTGCCAGTTATAGGTTATAGCAGGAGCCAGGAGTACATAATATTATATTAAAATTAAACAGTGCACACTTTTGCTGCAGGAGTGCCACTGCCAGTGTGACTAGTGACCAGTGACCTGACCACCAGTATATATAATATTAGTAGTATACTATCTCTTTATCAACCAGTCTATATTAGCAGCAGACACAGTACAGTGCGGTAGTTCACGGCTGTGGCTACCTCTGTGTCGGCACTCGGCAGCCCGTCCATAATTGTATATACCACCTAACCGTGGTTTTTTTTTCTTTCTTTATAGTCATACTAGTTACGAGTATACTATCTCTTTATCAACCAGTCTATATTAGCAGCAGACACAGTACAGTGCGGTAGTTCACGGCTGTGGCTACCTCTGTGTCGGCACTCGGCAGCCCGTCCATAATTGTATATACCACCTAACCGTGGTTTTTTTTTCTTTCTTTATACATACATACTAGTTACGAGTATACTATCTCTTTATCAACCTGTCTATATTAGCAGCAGACACAGTACAGTGCGGTAGTTCACGGCTGTGGCTACCTCTGTGTCGGCACTCGGCAGCCCGTCCATAATTGTATATACCACCTAACCGTGTTTTTTTTTTCTTTCTTTATACATACATACTAGTTACGAGTATACTATCTCTTTATCAACCAGTCTATATATTAGCAGCAGACACAGTACAGTGCGGTAGTTCACGGCTGTGGCTACCTCTGTGTCGGCACTCGGCAGCCCGTCCATAAGCACGAGGTGGAAGTGGATCTTGATCTTTCCCTAATTTTGGAACCTCAACATTTTGTTCTCCATATTTTAATAGGCACAACTAAAAGGCACCTCATTGTTGAGGTTCCAAAATTAGGGAAAGATCAAGATCCACTTCCACCTCGTGCTGAAGCTGCTGCCACTAGTCATGGCCGAGACGATGAAATGCCAGCAACGTCGTCTGCCAAGGCCGATGCCCAATGTCATAGTACAGAGCATGTCAAATCCAAAACACCAAATATCAGTAAAAAAAGGACTCCAAAACCTAAAATAAAATTGTCGGAGGAGAAGCGTAAACTTGCCAATATGCCATTTACCACACGGAGTGGCAAGGAACGGCTGAGGCCCTGGCCTATGTTCATGGCTAGTGGTTCAGCTTCACATGAGCATGGAGGCACTCAGCCTCTCGCTAGAAAAATGAAAAGACTCAAGCTGGCAAAAGCAGTAGCACCGCAAAGAACTGTGCGTTCTTCGAAATCCCAAATCCACAAGGAGAGTCCGACTCCAATTGTGTCGGTTGCGATGCCTGACCTTCCCAACACTGGACGTGAAGAGCATGCGCCTTCCACCATTTGCACGCCCCCTGCAAGTGATGGAAGGAGCACCCGCAGTCCAGTTCCTGATAGTCAGATTGAAGATGTCAGTGTTGAAGTACACCAGGATGAGGAGGATATGGGTGTTGCTGGCGCTGGGGAGGAAATTGACCAGGAGGATTCTGATGGTGAGGTGGTTTGTTTAAGTCAGGCACCCGGGGAGACACCTGTTGTCCGTGGTAGGAATATGGCCGTTGACATGCCTGGTGAAAATACCAAAAAAATCAGCTCTTCGGTGTGGAAGTATTTCACCAGAAATGGGGACAACAGGTGTCAAGCCGTGTGTTCCCTTTGTCAAGCTGTAATAAGTAGGGGTAAGGACGTTAACCACCTCGGAACATCCTCCCTTATACGTCACCTGCAGCGCATTCATAATAAGTCAGTGACAAGTTCAAAAACTTTGGGTGACAGCGGAAGCAGTCCACTGACCAGTAAATCCCTTCCTCTTGTAACCAAGCTCACGCAAACCACCCCACCAACTCCCTCAGTGTCAATTTCCTCCTTCCCCAGGAATGCCAATAGTCCTGCAGGCAATGTCACTGGCAATTCTGACGAGTCCTCTCCTGCCTGGGATTCCTCCGATGCATCCTTGCGTGTAACGCCTACTGCTGCTGGCGCTGCTGTTGTTGCTGCTGGGAGTCGATGGTCATCCCAGAGGGGAAGTCGTAAGCCCACTTGTACTACTTCCAGTAAGCAATTGACTGTTCAATAGTCCTTTGCGAGGAAGATGAAATATCACAGCAGTCATCCTGCTGCAAAGCGGATAACTGAGGCCTTGACAACTATGTTGGTGTTAGACGTGCGTCCGGTATCCGCCGTTAGTTCACAGGGAACTAGACAATTTATTGAGGCAGTGTGCCCCCGTTACCAAATACCATCTAGGTTCCACTTCTCTAGGCAGGCGATACCGAGAATGTACACGGACGTCAGAAAAAGACTCACCAGTCTCCTAAAAAATGCAGTTGTACCCAATGTCCACTTAACCACGGACATGTGGACAAGTGGAGCAGGGCAGGGTCAGGACTATATGACTGTGACAGCCCACTGGGTAGATGTATGGACTCCCGCCGCAAGAACAGCAGCGGCGGCACCAGTAGCAGCATCTCGCAAACGCCAACTCTTTCCTAGGCAGGCTACGCTTTGTATCACCGCTTTCCAGAATACGCACACAGCTGAAAACCTCTTACGGCAACTGAGGAAGATCATCGCGGAATGGCTTACCCCAATTGGACTCTCCTGTGGATTTGTGGCATCGGACAACGCCAGCAATATTGTGTGTGCATTAAATATGGGCAAATTCCAGCACGTCCCATGTTTTGCACATACCTTGAATTTGGTGGTGCAGAATTTTTAAAAAAAAGACAGGGGCGTGCAAGAGATGCTGTCGGTGGCCAGAAGAATTGCGGGACACTTTCGGCGTACAGGCACCACGTACAGAAGACTGGAGCACCACCAAAAACTACTGAACCTGCCCTGCCATCATCTGAAGCAAGAAGTGGTAACGAGGTGGAATTCAACCCTCTATATGCTTCAGAGGTTGGAGGAGCAGCAAAAGGCCATTCAAGCCTATACAATTGAGCACGATATAGTAGGTGGAATGCACCTGTCTCAAGCGCAGTGGAGAATGATTTCAACGTTGTGCAAGGTTCTGATGCCCTTTGAACTTGCCACACGTGAAGTCAGTTCAGACACTGCCAGCCTGAGTCAGGTCATTCCCCTCATCAGGCTTTTGCAGAAGAAGCTGGAGACATTGAAGGAGGAGCTAACACGGAGCGATTCCGCTAGGCATGTGGGACTTGTGGATGGAGCCCTTAATTCGCTTAACAAGGATTCACGGGTGGTCAATCTGTTGAAATCAGAGCACTACATTTTGGCCACCGTGCTCGATCCTAGATTTAAAGCCTACCTTGGATCTCTCTTTCCGGCAGACACAAGTCTGCTGGGGTTGAAAGACCTGCTGGTGACAAAATTGTCAAGTCAAGCGGAACGCGACCTGTCAACATCTCCTCCTTCACATTCTCCCGCAACTGGGGGTGCGAGGAAAAGGCTCAGAATTCCGAGCCCACCCGCTGGCGGTGATGCAGGGCAGTCTGGAGCGACTGCTGATGCTGACATCTGGTCCGGACTGAAGGACCTGACAACGATTACGGACATGTCGTCTACTGTCACTGCATATGATTCTCTCAACATTGATAGAATGGTGGAGGATTATATGAGTGACCGCATCCAAGTAGGCACGTCACACAGTCCGTACTTATACTGGCAGGAAAAAGAGGCAATTTGGAGGCCCTTGCACAAACTGGCTTTATTCTACCTAAGTTGCCCTCCCACAAGTGTGTACTCCGAAAGAGTGTTTAGTGCCGCCGCTCACCTTGTCAGCAATCGGCGTACGAGGTTACATCCAGAAAATGTGGAGAAGATGATGTTCATTAAAATGAATTATAATCAATTCCTCCGCGGAGACATTGACCAGCAGCAATTGCCTCCACAAAGTACACAGGGAGCTGAGATGGTGGATTCCAGTGGGGACGAATTGATAATCTGTGAGGAGGGGGATGTACACGGTGATATATCGGAGGGTGATGATGAGGTGGACATCTTGCCTCTGTAGAGCCAGTTTGTGCAAGGAGAGATTAATTGATTCTTTTTTGGGGGGGGTCCAAACCAACCCGTCATATCAGTCACAGTCGTGTGGCAGACCCTGTCACTGAAATGATGGGTTGGTTAAAGTGTGCATGTCCTGTTTTGTTTATACAACATAAGGGTGGGAGGGCCCAAGGACAATTCCATCTTGCACCTCTTTTTTCTTTTCTTTTTCTTTGCGTCATGTGCTGTTTGGGGAGGGTTTTTTGGAAGGGCCATCCTGCGTGACACTGCAGTGCCACTCCTAGATGGGCCCGGTGTTTGTGTCGGCCACTAGGGTCGCTAGTCTAACTCACACAGTCAGCTACCTCATTGCGCCTCTTTTTTTCTTTGCGTCATGTGCTGTTTGGGGAGGGTTTTTTGGAAGGGACATCCTGCGTGACACTGCAGTGCCACTCCTAGATGGGCCCGGTGTTTGTGTCGGCCACTAGGGTCGCTAGTCTTACTTACACAGTCAGCTACCTCATTGCGCCTCTTTTTTTCTTTGCGTCATGTGCTGTTTGGGGAGTATTTTTTTGAAGGGCCATCCTGCGTGACACTGCAGTGCCACTCCTAGATGGGCCAGGTGTTTGTGTCGGCCACTTGGGTCGCTTATCTTAGTCACACAGCGACCTCGGTGCAAATTTTAGGACTAAAAATAATATTGTGAGGTGTGAGGTGTTCAGAATAGACTGAAAATGAGTATAAATTATGGTTATTGAGGTTAATAATACTATGGGATCAAAATGACCGCAAATTCAATGATTTAAGCTGTTTTTTAGTGTTTTTTGAAAAAAACACCCGAATCCAAAACACACCCGAATCCGACAAAAAAAATTCGGTGAGGTTTTGCCAAAACGCGGTCGAACCCAAAACACGGCCGCGGAACCGAACCCAAAACCAAAACACAAAACCCGAAAAATTTCAGGCGCTCATCTCTATTCTTAATATGACGTTGTTAATTGTTGCATTGAAGCGTACAGGGCTTAACTTTAAAGAAAAGAGGATGTGATGTTAGTGTATTAGAATGCTTAATATTTGTAGACACTCCCTTACTAACATGTGTAAGCCTGAATCTTCAGTGATGGTCCCTAGGACCAGGGGGATGCTGGGAAGTGGGTGGTCCAGTGTGCAGTGTGCCTGTAGTTGGTGATGGAATAAAGCAGCACAGCAGTGAACTCACATGTCTCTGTGTCCTGATGACTGGATTTACAAACATATGAACAAAACAGATGTAACATGTGCAGAGAGAGTTAGATTTGGGTGTGGTTAGTTCAATCTGCAATCTAATTTGCAGTGTAAAAATAAAGCAGCCAGTATTTACCCTGCACAGAAACAAAATAACCCACCCAAATCTAACTCTCTCTGCACATGTTATATCTGCCACACCTGCAGTGCACATGGTTTTGCCCAACTGCTAAAAAATATCCTGCTGCGATCAACTTGGAATTACCCCCCCTGTGCGACCAGGTCATATAGAGCACTTGCAGGCATGGTCGCATCTGATGCGACCATGCTAGGCAAGTGGTTAAGGAAGTCTGGATTTTTAGAGGTCCTCACCCAAGGGAAGTACACATTTTCTACAGCATGAACACCTATGATCCTAGAATGATTGCTACTGTGGCTCTTTAGACCGAGTATTACAGATAAACCCATCAGGCAGTTTTATAAATCAGCTTGCAAGTTCTTTTTGCCATATACTCTGGTTATACATGCTCTTTGCTTGTTTTATACTATTTTATTTTTATGATTTGTAATACTATAAGCCCTTAGTTTTGCAAAAACAAATATTTTTATTTAGAATGTTACACACATTGGGGTAAATGTGACAGGATGCGGGAAGCCAGAGGTCCAAGAGTTTGTGCGAGAAGGCCCGTATTTTTAAAGCGGCAATCTTTTGCAAGGCATACTTATTCTGGTTTTGCCTTGTAAATGATTGCCGCTTTAACAATGCGGTCATTCTCGCAAAAACTCCAGCACCTAATGCTTCTCTCACCTTTATTACATTTACCCCATTATGTTAGAGATTGTATCTAACATTTGGCCTTATTCAGCTTCAGTTGTGTTTGCAATAAGATCTTGGGCCCAGCAAAGTGCAATCGAATAGCAATTGCCAGGAAGTGATCATTTGTGGGAGGTTACATTACATGGTGTTTGTGGAGAGTGTTTGGGAAAACCCAGGCATGTCATGGTCGTTTTCGGGGCATGCATCTGACAGTTGTGATTAAAAACATGACGCCGATGCGACTGATGCCGCGTATATCCTGCGTATGCATGGGTCAACCGGAATTGTCAATGATACTCCATTTATGCATATGCAGTGCAATAATGCGAAGGCATCTGCAAGTTTGCAAATGCATCGGTGGCCGTCTTTTACCTTTCTGGGCGGCTCTTCACGTGCATTTTTTTGGCAGAAGCGGTTCTGAGAAAATTGCAATTTCTGTCTTAATAGCCATCCAAGCTGAATAAGGCCCTATCTAGCTGCTTCCCATCATCAGCTGATGCATCAGAATGGAGTGCAAGCTAATTAGGATAGTTTAAAAAAAAAAAAACATTTGATTATTCCGAGGTAATAAAAAGAGCGGAGTAACAAAAAAAAGCTGCAGTGAGACACTACTGTACAATGGGGGTCATTCCGAGTTGTTCGCTCACAAGCTGCTTTTAGCAGCTTTGCACACGCTAAGCCGCCGCCTACTGGGAGTGAATCTTAGCTTATCAAAATTGCGAACGAAAGATTAGCAGAATTGCGAATAGACACTTCTTAGCAGTTTCTGAGTAGCTCCAGACTTACTCGGCATCTGCGATCAGTTCAGTCAGTTTCGTTCCTGGTTTGACGTCACAAACACACCCAGCGTTCGCCCAGACACTCCTCCATTTCTCCAGCCACTCCCGCGTTTTTTCCCAGAAACTGTAGCGTTTTTTCGCACACACCCATAAAACGGCCAGTTTCCGCCCAGAAACACCCACTTCCTGTCAATCACATTACGATCACCAGAACGAAGAAAAAACCTCATAATGCCGTGAGTAAAATACCTAACTGCATAGCAAATTTACTTGGCGCAGTCGCACTGCGGACATTGCGCATGCGCATTAGCGACTAATCGCTCCGTTGCGAGAAAAAAATAACGAGCGAACAACTCGGAATGACCCCCAATGTTTGTAGACCAGAGAATATGTACACTTTTATTTTTTTTCTGGGAATAAAACTATTTTGCATTAAACTCCAGGGAGAGCTGTGATGAGCCATAGGTGGTGATGTGATATAGGGTGTTGGATATTCTTTACAGTTTGCAGATGTAAGTGTGAAATGATTTATGTTTCCTGGCTTCAGGAAGATCCACTTCAGTCTGCTAATAGTGATAATCAAGAACAGCAGATAGGAAGCATCTGTCATATATATGGAGTGATATCCACTTCGCCGTAATGATCTAATAAGTGATACAGATATGGGCAGGTAAAATCTGTAGAGACATGAAAACAATCTTCCTATGTGGGATTAAAGAAGTATATCACCCAATATGTCAAATGTTCCAGCGCAGCATATATTGGTGAGCTGAGAAAAATTCTAATTATATAAAATAGTTGAAAAATTACCAACGTGACGTAACCTGCATGAAAACCACAAATGTGTGTTCTTCATATCGCTGGTTATATGTCTAGAACAGACTGTTCTTCTGTAACTTCTGAAGATTTACTTGAGGGTTATATTTAGGTAGTGATAGGGATGGCCAACGGTGGGTTATCCATCGATGGTAACATTGATGGATAACCTTAATAGTGTGAAACCATCTGCAAGGGAACCTTCAGTGGTTTTATCCACTGATGGTCACCCCTGCATTAGTGTTAAAAGAGCTGGAGGCCAATCAAAGCCTGGGGCGGGACTTCATGGGCATCATGAGGTGGAGCTAAGCGCTGTGTCCCAACACTTGGAGAAAAAATATTAAAAATAAATATGGTAGCTTTGTTCCATCGACGGCGGGAAATAATCTGGTTCTCCCCCATCAACGGTAAAAGTATTCAGCATTGGTCATAGACCATTGATGATTTAAAATCATAAATAGCCGATGACCATCCCTTGGGTATTGACCACCAGCTTAACAGCATCTGGTTGCTAGCCCTTAATTTTAGGTGGTACATGCGAGCTTCCCAGCTCCACCTGTTGCTGGAGGTGCCATCTTGACTGTGATTTTTTTGAAGGAAAGATGGAGCATCTGCAGAACATAGGAAAGACAGTGACAGAGTTATTGCTGTGCCAGCCAAAGCTTTCATCTGCGGAAAAGGTAGGGCCCACTGCACAGGCCTACCAATTTGATAGGTCGACACGACTTAGGTCGACAGTCATTAGGTCGACCGCTAAAGGTCGACATGCATTAGGTCGACATGGACACTAGGTCGACATGGTCATTAGGTCGACATGTACTAGGTCGACAGGTCAAAAGGTCAGCATGAGTTTTTCACATTATTTTTAAATTTTTGGACTTTTTCATACTTTACGATCCACGTAGATTACAATTGGGAACGGTAACCTGTGCCAAGTGCAGCGGTAGTGGAGTGAGGCATCTTGCCCGAAGCATAGCGAGCTAAGCGAGCCATGCAAGGGGACACAGTGCACTAATTGGGGTTCCCCATCACTTTATGAAGAAAAAAACACCAAAAAAAAGTCCAAAAGCTCGTGTCGACCTTTTAACCTGTTGACCTAGTACATGTCGCCCTAATGACCATGTCGACCTAGTGTCCCTGTCGACCTAATGCATGTCGACCTAATGGCTGTAGACCTAAGTTGGGTCGACCCAATGACCCATACCCTTTGATAGACAACCTCTTCCCCATGGTGTACATATATTTTAAATTAATTAAGTAGAAATTATTTTTCTTTCCATGGGAAGATGCAGAGGTGCCAAGGGGTGGGGGTGGGTACTAATTACCTGGGCATGGGCTTGTTGAGTGCCCCAGCTCCTTAGTATTACTGTACATAATGTACAAAATTTCCCCAAATATTGTTGCACCTGTAGCAGATCGTGAGGGAGGAAGCCTTTGTTTTGTGTATTAAACATATAATTATTTGTGTTCTATTAATAGAATAAAAAAGGAAATTACAGAGACGTGTTTCAGGAGAGCTCCTGCTATTCCTCTTCTAAAGTGTGCCTCTTTCCCTGTCCCTGATTCCCTTCTACCCCTTCCCCACCTTCCCCCCGTGGTTCCCCCTGCCTCCTGCCCCTACTTAGAACTAGTG